>NC_073394.1:39364303-39569303 GCF_028641065.1 Leucoraja erinaceus
TCTCTCCATACCCTCTGATCCCCTTAGCCACAAGGGCCACATCTAACTCCCTCTTAAATATAGCCAATGAACTGGCCTCAACTACCCTCTGTGGCAGAGAGTTCCAGAGACTCACCACTCTCTGTGTGAAAAATGTTTTCCTCATCACAGTACTAAAGGATTTCCCCTTTATCCTTAAACTGTGTCCCGCTTGTCCTGGACTTTCCCAACATCGGGAACAATCTTCCTGCATCAGACAAATGCAATTCAGGATTTTTCTCTTCACAAGCATAATCAGAATGACAGTTAGTGAAGAATTTGAATAATCGCTGAGCGTTCTCTATGGCAACAATGTATTTGAACATTGGGCATTGTGACATCACACGATGGAACGTTCACCAGGGGGCTGGGGCTGCGGCTGGGGCTGCTTCTATGGGTTAGAAGCCAGTTTCTTTTTGAAGTATTGAGGTGGTGGGGGGGGTGAAGGATTTGATTAAAAAAGTGTACTTAAACATGACGAAATGTAATGAGGAGCGGATACTTAGAAAGAAAAGCGAAATCTCTACCGAAATGGAAAAAGACGTCTGCGATTCTGCGTCCGGTTTCGGAGTTGCGGAGAATCAAAGGAAGAAACGCGGCCGGAAGCCATACATGCAAATGGATCCATTCCGATTGGACGTCCGTGAGCATCGGCATTGTGACATCGCACGGCGGGAACGAATCGAAAGGCAGGAAGGGATCCGTACTGCAGGCGGTCGGATGGGGCCAGAGTTTTAAAAGTATACTAGACCAAGTGCAGACCCGTTGGGTCTGCTCCCCCAATGGTGTGATTCCCCCAACCCAATATTCCACCATGCACCCGTCTCCTCCAATGGAACTGAAGCCGTTGCCAAATGTAAGTTTCCAGCACTCCCCTGCCTCCCTCAATTTCACCTCCCCTGCCTGCTGCAGCAGTGAAAAGTTCAGTGTTCCTGTCTTGCAACTTTGTTTCGAAGTGTGTTGGAAGCTGATAGGAAGGAACAGCCGTCAACGAATCAAAAGGCAGGAAGGGATCCGTACTGCAGGCGGACGGATGGATTTGAATTTTATATATTAACTAGACCAAGTGCAGACCCGTTGGGTCTGCTCCCCCAATGGTGTGATTCCCCCAACCCAATATTCCACCATGCACCCGTCTCCTCCAATGGAACTGAAGCCGTTACCAAATGTAAGTTTCCGGCACTCACCTGCCTCCCTCAATTGCACCTCCCTGCCTGCTGCAGCAGTGAAAAGTTCAGTGTTCCTGTCTTGCAACTTTGTTTCGAAGTGTGTTGGAAGCTGATAGGAAGGAGCAGCCGTCAACGAATCAAAAGGCAGGAAGGGATCCGTACTGCAGGCGGACGGATGGATTTGAGTTTTATATATTAATAGATAGATAGATTGTAGTCTTAAGAAACTGCAAATACTGGAATCTTGTGACAAAACTCAAAGTGCTGGAGGAACTTAACGGATCAGGCAGTATCTGTGGAGGGAATGGACAGGCAGCGTTTGGGATCGGGACCTTTCTGCAGACTCAATTTAGATTTAATTGTAGCTGTGTGAAGTACAAAAACAAATAACTCATCTAACTCCCCTTCTGAATTTGTCCACACTACCCTAGGTATCATCTAGGAACCTGTACAAACACATTGGGTGCCTAGGGCATTTAAGGAAGACTGTCTCTTCCCACTCTGTCATGTATATGTTGGCATAAGCTGGGGCAAACCTTTTCCCCATTGCCATCCTTTTGACTTGTAAGTAGAACACCCCGTAAAATTTAAAAACGTTTTGCGGAAGTATGCGGGTTGTGGTGAAACTGGAAATTGTAGTTGTTTACCAAAGGAAGGATATACGGTATAGGGAAGGTGGTAAAACGGCTCACCAGACTGACTCCTGTTCATTGTGAAAAGCTTGACAAGAATAAACTCACCTCCTCTCCTGATTTTATTATAGCATATGAATTCTTAAGAGCAGTTCATTTTTTTGTGGACATGTTTATGTCTATCTGTGTCTGTCTATGCAGATGGAGGTCCAAAGCCAAAGGTCACAAGTGTGGGGGTAAGCTAAAAAAAAAAAAAAAATAATAAAAAAAGATCTAGTGTTAGCCTCTCCGCATCACACCACCAATATAGGAAAGGACATTGGGGGCAGCACAGTGGCAGAGCTACTGCTTTACAGCGCCAGAGACCCGGGTTCCATCCTGACAACCAAGCTGTCCGTTCAGAGTTTGTACATTTTCCATGTGACCACATGGGTTTTCTCCGGGTGCACCGGTTTCCTCCCACACCGGTTTCCTCCCAGACGTGCAGGTTTGAAGATTAATTGGTTTGGGTAAATTGTAAATTGTCCCTAGTGTGTAGGATAGTGCTAGAGTACAGGGTGATCAAGTCTAAAGTCTATAGTCTTAAGTGTAAAGTCCTTTAAGCTATTTGGACTATTTAAGGGCCTGAATGTCTAATTTTATGAACACATTTTTTCTTTTAAACTTTTTTCTTGTAATAAAACCGGTAATTTAAAATTGAAGATCATAAAAATGATCATTTGGAAGATTTGGAAATCTAGTTTTAAAACTTTTTAGATGTGTCTGTACATCATACACGTGCATACGATCACAAAAAGCACCATTTTGAAGGATTAACAAGCTGCATGGTGAGAGGTGTTGAGAATGAGCTTTCTCAGACTTCAATTAAGTTATTTGCTATTTGTGACTAGGATGCAGAGAATCTTTTTATCACTGATGGGATGTGATTCTCTCAAAATCTAATTTTAGTTTAGTTTAGTTTATTATTGTCACGTGTATCAAGGTACAGTGAAAAGCTATGTTGTTGCATCCTATCCAGTCAGCAAAAAGATTACACGCGATTGCAACCAAGCTGACCACAGTGTTTAAATCAAGGATAAAGGGTAAAGGTACACAAAATTGCTGGAGAAACTCAGCGGGTGCAGCAGCATCTATGGAGCGAAGGAAATAAATGAACATAGATGCTGCTGCACCCGCTGAGTTTCTCCAGCAATTTTGTGTACCTTCGTTCTTCCAGCATCTGCAGTTCCTTCTTGAACACAAGGATAAAGGGTATATCATTAAGTGCAGGCATGGGCGGAAATCCCAGGGGGCACATGGGGGGAGGGGGGACACGTCCCCTCCATGTTTTGAGAGGTGGGGGGCAATCCCCAACACGTTTTGTAATTGGATTTTTAAATTCGGTGAAAAAAATCTATTAAAAATCTCCGCGACAAAGTGGGGGTGGGACTGATGATCGAGGCCGCTGATTGGATGAGAGTGACGTTGGTCAGCAGGTACTAGGGGCGGGTGGAGGGAAACATGGTGATTCAGCGCGATGATTGGGGGAGGGAGGTGTCGGTCAGAGGCAAAAGTAGGGGGGGTGGGACTGAGGATAGGGCGCGGTGATTGGAGGAGGGAGACGTCCTGTTGGAGCAAAGACCATCGAGCGGAGTTTGAATCGACCCGTTCGCGGGCCTTTCACCGCCCCGTGCAGCCGCGGTGTCTTCCATCGTCCCGCGTTCAAATTGCTGCGTCGAGGCGATCGAGGCTCCCGATGTTGAAGCCCACGCCAGGGGATGTAAGATCCCATGGCCAATTATAAACTGCGACGGGCGATGAAAGTAAAGTAAGTTTATTTATATAGCACATTTTTAGTCAATTTGCATTGACCCCAAAGTGCTTTACATAAATTAAATAATAAGTTCCATTACAAACCATAGAAGTAGGTTAAAAAATAAAAATGAATAAAATGGACACACCACATTTTAGAGTTCAACACAAACGTCCCCCCACAGCAGACCCAAAGCATCCACTGTGGGGGAAAGGCACCAGAAATTAAATCCCTCCGAGACATAACATAATTTACTGTGGCCTCCATCACATTGCTGTGATGGAGAGTTCCAAAAAACTTACCTCTCTCTGTGTGCACTCCCCCCCCCCCCCTCGATGTCAGAGTCAAAGTCAAAGCCCCCGGCTGGCGATGGCGATTGTCCCCCTATTCCTTAAGCGGGTGATGCAAGGTCGCACACTGGGTCTGATGTTAGAGCAACATCGGCACAATCTTCTCGCTCCATCTAGCCATTCCAAGCCCCGCGGGGAAGTTTGTAAGGTTTCTATAAGATCCCCTCTCAATCCCCTAAACTCGGGAGAAGTCGCCGTTGCAGGAGCCCTGAAAAGTCTCTTCTCCAGGGACCCGCGGGACAGTCCTGCCATCCCCAGACCCAGCTGGTGAACCTTCTCTGAATCTCCTCTATGGGCCGCAACATTCCTCAGCTCTGCGACCAAAACTGAGTCGTCGGCACCATACCCCAGGTGTGGTCCTATTGGAAGACCCTCCACGTTGCAGCCCCAACGACACCTGACCCGACAAAGAAATCCTGGGTCTCCCGTGCAGGGAGAGATCTAAAATCGGACCCCCTTACCTCCCACCAGTTCGGAGTCGACACCAACCAGTGGCTCCTGATGTTACCATCCACGGGGCCAAAAAATAACAAAAACTACATAGAAACATAGACAAAAAATAATAAAAACGCAGACGGGCTGCAGAGGCCGCTGCTGACGAACGGAGTGGATGAAGCTGTTGTTACTGCAGTTCGTAGTCGATCACCAACCAGGTCGGCTCCTGATGTTACCATCCACGGGGCCCACAGCCGAGGTCTCCGAAGTCTCGTGTGTGTGCGTGCATGCGTGCGTGCGTGCGTGTCTGTGTGTGTGCGTGTATGCATGTGTGTATGTGTGTGTGTGTGTGTGTGTGGGTGTATGTGGGGGTGTATGCGTGTGCGTGTGTGCATGTGTAGCCGCCAAGATGGTTCATTTGCCTGATAACACAAACCTGTGTGTACACACTGTATACACTGTATCTATACACTGTAAATGGATCGATGGTAATCATGTAATGTCTTTCTGTTGAATGGTTAGCATGCAACAAAAGTTTTCACTGTATCTCGGTACACATGATAATAAATTAAACTAAACTATAACAGCTGGTAAGAAACTGTCCCTGAATCTGGAGGTGTGCGTTTTCACACTTCGCTACCTCTTGCCTGATGGGAGAGACCGGTGTAGTGGCCGGGGTGCGACTGGTCCTTAATTATGCTGGTGGCCTTGTCGAGGCAGCGTGAAGTGTAGATAGAACTACACTTCCTAGAGAGACACAAAAACCTGGAGTAACTCATCGGGACAGGCAGCATCTCTGGAGAGAAGAAATGGGTGACGTTTGGGGTCAAGACCATTCTTTAGACTCTGATGTTTCGACCCGAAACGTCACCCATTCCTTCTGTCCTGAGTAAAGGGCCTGTCCGACGAGCATGTGACTCCATGCGGCAAGTGCAACCTAACATGGTTGTTTGAGCCGTATGGCCTCGCGGGGCCGTATGGAGTTGTGCGGAGTTGTCACGTCACTCACTCGACCTCCGCGCGGCTCCCGCTTCTGGTTTGGTTGCGCTTGCCGCATGCAGGTCGCATGCTCGTGGGTCAGGCCCTTTACTCCAGCATTTTGTGTCTATCTTCTTAATTTAAACCAGCATCTGCAGTTCCTTCCTACGCTTCTTAGAGGTTGGCCTTTGTTCACTCATTGAGGGTCCATAGAGCTTAAAATTTTCAGTCCGTTTTTCGTTCTGCGGTAGGATGGTTCTAGTTTTTATTAATGTTCTGCAAAATAAATGCTTATGTTGATTAAATAAAACTTCTCTCGAGAGATATTGCCATATGAATATTCAGGCTACAGAGAGCATAAACCTATTATTGCTATTTTGAATCAGTCATTAACTTTTTTTTCAATTAGTGCTCAAATTGGTAGTGACATCTATGAATAATTCCACAAGTACATTTAAAGGACAACCATAATTGTTTTCATTCTAATATCTATTTAAGCTAACCCAAGCAAGATATGAGGTGTTCCTCCAATTTGCGTGTGGCCTACTCTGGCATGGAGGAGGCCCGGGGTGGGAGATTGCAACCTTCACGTGGTCCGCCCTAATGCAATCAACCTGACATGCACAATCAAATAAGATCAAATAGAACAAGTTGTCCTACAACTTTAGGCTGTGCACGCCGTACGCAAGAAGAAGAGGAGGCCCAGGACAGTGAGGTCAGTGTGGGAATGGGAAGGGGAGATAACATGGTTAGTAAACTCTCCGATCCAATTCCAGCAGTTACATAGTGTAGCTACTAGGACTCAAACATATGTAAAGATACAACATATTTTATTAAGCACTCACAGCTCAGGATCTGCAGTACGTTACGTTTCCACCTGATGTAGGTGAGTTGCGATAGTATAAAGCAAGTATTAGGCGGGGCTTCTACTAACAATTGGCTAGCATGCAATAGCCGATCAACATCTCTTCTTGCAGGAAATAAAGAAACCACGGATCCTGAAACATGCATATGATGGGGGAATATTAAGATTACGCTGGCAAGATTACACAAAGTCGCCATATGTGTCAGGTGGTCTACAAACCCGTCCAGCCCCTCATGCGGTAGGAGACCGCCTCACCTCCTGTCATAGAAATATAGAAACATAGAAAATAGGTGCAGGAGGAGGCCATTCGGCCCTTCGAGCCAGCACCGCCATTCATTGTGATCATGGCTGATTGTCCCCTATCAATAACCCGTGCCTGCCTTCTCCCCATATCCCTTGACTCCACTAGCCCCTAGAGCTCTATCTAATTCTCTCTTAAATTTCGCTGGGGAACTGACGGGAAGGGAGAGGGGTTGCGACCGGCGACCCAGCAGGGCTGGTTGGAGACGCCGCAGGCGAGGCAAGCGCCGACCAACACGGGTAACCCGTGGTGGTGGGGTCGCTGGAACGGCTGCAGGAGGGAAGGCAAGAGGTGGTGCATCTGGACCAGGAGTTGCAGGACGTGGTTCCTTCACATGAAGGATATGTGGACGTTGCGTCGTTAGAGGACTCCGTCCACTTCGACCAGGTAGGTCTGCTATTGCATGCTAGCCAATCATAGTGCTTGTTAGTAGAAGCCTCCTTGCTTTACCCCCTGGGAAAGGAGGTGAGGCGGGGCTTCTACAAACAAGCACTATGTTTGGCTAGCATGCAATAGCCGATCTACAGCAGCCAAGGACTGTTTAGTGTGTAGGAAAAAACTGCAGATGTTGGTTTAAACGGAAGATGGACACAACATGTTGGAGTAAATCAGCAAGTCAGGCGGCATCTCTGGAGAAAAGGAACAGGTGATGTTTTGGGTCAGACTCTGCAGAAGGATTTTGACCCGAAACATCACCTATTCCTCTACGCCAGAGATTCTACCTGACCCACTGAGTTACCCCAGTTTTTTGTGTCTATCATTGGTTGTATATAGGTATTTATGGACAGGATAGTTGCAGTACACACCAAGACTTGAAGTTTGTAAGCCTCTTCTTCTCTAACAGAATATCAGGGAGAATGATAACACAGAAAATTATTTTAGAAAATAAATAGAAACTGATTTCATCATTTGAAGAATAGCGTGAGGTTTTCAGTACATTACAAAGTAACGTTTCTGACTAAAAGCCCAGTCCCACTGTACAAGTTCATTCAAGAGCTCTCCCGAGTTAAAAAAAAAATCAAACTCATGGTAAGCACGTAGAATGAACGTAATGGGTACGTCGGGGCTCGGGGACATCTCTTAGCGGGTTGTAACGCCAACGGCAGGTACTCGGGAAACGCGATAAGCTCAGGAAGACTCGTGAAGATTTTTCAACGTTGAATAATGTCCACGAGAGCCCCGAGTACCTACAAGCGGCCATTACCGTAAATCTCCGAGTTCGAATCAGGGCAAACACGGGGGAACTCTTTGAATTAACTCTCACAGTGGGACAGGGCTTTACACTGATAAGCTTCTGCTATAGTTATCACATTAAAAAAGCTAAGCGGACTGTCATTAACAGGAAAAAAAATGGCAAATAGTGAAAGGCAACCAAATGCAAGATTTAATTTATATTTTTAACAATATATTCTAAATGGTTACATGCTCACAATCTACCATTATATATGCTCTATCATTATCCGATGAGTCTGTTTCCACACTATATCTCTGAACTGTAGTCTTTTAAGGAGAGCTTAGACTAAACTGCCTGAAGAGGTGACGGAAACTAATTCCATAAATAATTTAAAAAATGAAGATGGATAACAACAATGAAAATGGATTCAACCCGTGTAAGATGCAAGATCTTAATTGTAGATAGACACAAAGTGCTGGAGTAACTCAACGGATCAGGCAGCATCTCTGGAGTAAAAGAATAGGTGACGTTTTGTGTCGGAACACTTCATCAGATTGAAAGTTAGGGGGGGGCAGGGGGGATAAAATGGTGGGAAAAGGCCAGAACAATTCAGGGCCGGCAATAGATGACCTCAGGAAGGGTGGAGCCCACAATGGCTCATTGTTGGCTGTGGAAGGTGTGCCAATGAGAGGGATGCAAGGATGGGAGTAGTGGAACTGGTAGGGTGACAAAGGTGAGGGAGGAGAGGTGAAGGATTGCAGGAGTTACTTGAAATTAGAGAAATCAACATTCCTACTATTGGGTTGTAAACTGTCCAAGGTAAATTGCATTCAGCTATAGGATGTGTCTATAGGATGTAGACAATAAACAATAGACAATAGGCGCAGGAGGAGGCCATTTGGCCCTTCGAGCCAGCACCGCCATTCAATGTGATCATGGCTGATCATCCTTAATCAGTACCCCGTTCCTGCCTTCTCCCCATATCTCCTGACTCTGCTATTTTCAAGAGCCCGATCTAGCTCTCTCTTGAAAGCATCCAGAAAACCTGCCTCCACTGCCCTCTGAGGCAGAGAATTCCACACTTATGTCTGTACATGTAGGAGACATAAGGAACTGCAGATGCAGTTTAAAAAAACAAAACAAAATGTTGGAGTAACTCAGCTGGTGAGGCTGAGGGTTGGGTCCAAGGCCGGATTTACATATAAGCTGGACAAGCTTAAGTTTAGGGCCTTGAGATATAGGAGGGCTTATGCTTGCTGCACCAAGATATATGTTAATGGCATTGTGGCGTTGTGGAAATAGTGGCGTTGTTATAAAACCTACCATCGGTGGCACTGTGCTTGCGATTCCGGAGGCTTTGGATGGGCGGGATTAGAATGCAGGTGAGGTTTATATGTGTTGTGGAGAGGAATTTGCTCCACAGATCCTTGGATCATTGGAAGTGCAGGACAAAGCAAAAGGTATGTAGTATATTTAACCCTTCCCCCCGCCGAACCTCGCTGCTGCACCTGGGGCCTATCCACCTCCAATCCACACTGGGGGCCTATCCGCCTCGCCACCGCACCTGGCCGACCCACCTCGCGCTGGGCCCATCCAACGAAGCCGCCGCACCGGGCCCATCCAACATGGCCGCCGGATCGGACCTACCGAACATTGCCGCCGGACCGTGGCTCTCCGAACATGGCCGCCGCACCGCGCCCTGCTCACCTCGTCGCCTCACCGGTCTGGCTGATCCACGCCGCCCCACCGACCATCCGCCCACCGGGACCTCCCACGCATCGCCCGCCGACCCCGACTCTACTGCCCGTGGACTCGTACTATCGGTTCCGCCGACCCTCGCCACTGCACCTCCCCGCAGCAGCCCGCAGCCGTCGCCTTACCTAGAGCCTGGACTCAACACTGGGCCTGAAGTCTCCATGCTGCTAACTCCCACTCCCCTGGGTTTGACTGCGCTGGGTCCTAGTGCCAGTCATCCCAAACCTGGTAACCTCAGTGGCGGTTCCACTGGGTCTTCCCCATCCCCCTTAAACTATTTGATCCCTGCTCTTCCCCACCCACACTACAGTCCTCATACCCCCCCCACACCCCATGACCCCCCCCCCCCCCCCCCATCAGATATCGCCTCGGCCTCATGCCACTCACCTGCCTTTCTCTGGCCCCAACCCTCATCCCTGCCGTGTGTTCACCATCCCCTCTCTCTCCGACACCGAATGGTCTGTCCTCAGCAGAGGCCTTAACTTTGTCCCCCTCCGTCCCCACCTCAATGAGTTCCGCGCCCACCACGACTTGGAGCTCTTCTACCGTCGCCTCCGCCTCAGAGCGTTCTTCCATGGGAAGACGTCCTCTGGACCATGACCCCCCACAGATGAGCTCCAGGCCACTATCTCCAGTACCATCACTGACTTCATCCACTCCAGCACCCTGCACCTCCCCCCCCCCCCCCCCCCAGCCTCCAACTTCATCCCCCCCCCCCCCCACCCTCCACCCAATCGTTTAGCCCCTCCTCCCCAAAATCCCCAAAATCCACAAACCTGACTGTCCTGGTAGACCCATTGTCTCTGCCTGTTTGTGCCCTACCAAACTTATTTCCACATACTTTGACTCCATCCTACCCCCCCTGGTTAAATCCCTCCCTAACAATGTTCAAGACTATCACAGGTGATAGTCTTCTGACCGACATCCACTATAAACCCACTGACTCCCATGGCTATCTAGACTAGTCTTCTTCCCACCCTGCTTCCTGTAAGGACTCCATCCCCTACACCCAATTCCTCCGTCTACGCCGTATCTGCTCCCAGGATGAGGTGATTCACACCAGGGCATCGGAAATGTCCTCCATCTTCAAGGAACGGGGGTTCCCCTCCCCTACTATAGATGAGGCTCTCACCAGGGTCTCTTCCATACCCCGTAACACTGCTCTCTCTCCCCATACCCCCACTCGCAATAAGGGCAGAGACCCCTAGTCCTCACCTTTCACCCCACTAGCCGTCACATACAACAAATAGTCCTCCCTCAATTTCGCCACCTCCAACGTGACCCCACCACTCGCCACATCTTCCCATCTCCCCCCGTCTGCTTGCCACAAAGACTGCTCCCTCCGCAACTCCCTGGTCAATTCTTCCCTTCCCTCCCGCACCACCCGAAGTCCACAGGCTGAGGAGGGCGGATATTCACGCTGGCGGCCCTCGGAAAATTGCTCCCAGGGCTTCACGATGTTGAAATCAGCACAGCCTGAGGCTGGGCGCTCCGCAAACCACAGCTCCATGATGTTGAAGCAGCAGGCCCAACACTCCAGAGCTTCAAACGGTGATCCAGGTAAAGCATCGCCCGCTCTGCGGTGAATCCAATATGTATTTTAAAACCAACTGTTTAATGACAACATACAGTAGGATCTAAAAGTGTCACACTGTCACTGTCAGGTAGTCATGGCCCTCTAGTCGTTGGGGTGGGGGATTGGGATGGGGGAGGGCCTCACAAGTGAAATAGCTTAGGGCGTCTCTTCATCTAAATCCGGCCCTGGTTGGGTCAGTTCAGAGAAGGGTCTTGACCTATCCATGTTCGCCAGAGATTCTGCTTGACTCTCTAAGCTACTCCAGCACATTGCCTCTAACTTGATGTGTTCATTGTTCATTGGAACAGTCAAGACAGTGAATTCCACCTCTGAGTTGGAAGTCACAGTGTCCAGTTGTCCAATCTGGATGCTTACAAAGGTCCATCCCCATTAGACTTCAGATTTAAGAGATACAGCGTGGAAACAGGCCCTTCGGCCCACCGAGTCGGTGCCGGCCGGCGATCACCCCGTACACACTATCGTACACACTGGGGAAAATGTTACATTTTATAAGGCAGTAGCTCTACGTCTGTGCCACTACGCTGCCCTCCCCTGTACAAGGCATAACAAACTACTGGCTGCATTGGGCTGGTTTTCGCCTCGGATGGGAAACCTGCAGTCAGTGAACTGGAGATTCCTTCCATGTCATCACACCGTCTCTCGAGTGAAACCAACTAGAAAATCCTCTTATCTAATCATTTGTGTTCCTTACCTCCCACAACTGATGCAAATCAAACTCGATGGGAAACAAATATCATCACGAGGGAAATGGCCTGATTTCAACTTAATTATAGATTATGTTCACTCAGACCAATGGCTTGTTTCCACTCATCTATATATAGAATATGTACAATTAATTCTGGAGCGCAGGAAGATGAGGGGTGATCTTATAGAGGTGTATAAAATCATAAGGGGATTTGATAGGGTGATTGCACTGGGTATTTTACCTAGACTAGGGGATTCAAGAGCGAGCGTGCGTAGCTTTAAGATGAGAGCTGAAAGATTTAACATGAAGGTCAACTTTTTCATACATAGGGTGGTGGGTATATGGAGCAAACTGCCAGAGGAGGTAGATGAGGCACGTACTATGACAACATTTAAAAGACATTCAGACAGGTGCGTGGATAGAAAAGGTTTATAAGGATGTGGGCCAAATGCAGGCAAATGGGACTAGTTTAGATGGGGCAAGTTGGATAGCACGGACAAGTTGGGCCAAAGGGCCTGTTTCTGTGCTGTATGACTCTATGACTCGAAAAAGGTTGGGCATATTTTTGAAATCAATGAAGCCTGTTGTGTCTCTTTAAGTTTCCATTTCCATCATTAGAATTCATTCGACTAATTTCTGGAATGAACAGCCTGAATCATGCTCGATTAAAATTCAAGGCAGTCCTTTTATGTTAATGAAGGACTATACTTAACATTAGCATCCTAAAAGGATGCACAGTGGGGGAACAATATGAGTGCTGAGCATTGAGTGAACACTTGTGAATTATTAACTGTGTACTCTTGGCGCAATGCACTAGAACATCATTTGAAGTATCTGCAGACTGAGGGTGTGAAGAAAGATCTCCTCTCATCAGATAAAATAAAGCACGTGGTGGATTAATCCTGAGATATGTATCAGAACAAACGGAAAGATATTTGCATGAGAAAGGTGGAGGACACGACCAATCTCCGCTGGGCCAGGGCGGTGAACCGTGGAGAGGAAACACGCAACGCCCGGGTGCTGAGATACATCCAGAGAGCTGCTGATGCTCATCGCTGCAAAATCAGCAGAGAAATGAAGGCTCTTCAAGCGTTCTTAGAGAAGGTGCAGACGACTACAGGCTATCTGCAACAGGAGAAACCTGAAGCAAAGCCGTGAGCTAAAAGTTGCATGGAGCACCCTTCCCCAAATATGGTTTGCTGTTCCTTCATCACTCTTACTAATGTCTTGCCTGCTCCTCACCTTGAGAACACCTTCTGCCTCTCCTCACTCAACACTAAGACTCTGCCTTAAGGGTGCATCCTAATTGGGAGTTAAAGATAGTCCAAATAATGAGTTTAGTTTATTGTCACGAGGTGCAGTGAAATGCTTTTGAAGCGCGCTAACCAGTTAGCGGAAAGACAATACATGATTACAATCTGCAGTGTACAGATGCATGATAAAGGGAATAACGTGAATAATATTTAGTGCAAGATAAAGTCCAGTAAAGTCCGATCAAAGATAGACCAAGGGCCTCCAATGAGGTAGATGGAATTCAGGACTAATGCCGGAATAAAGAAGGCAATGCCCTTTGGCACTGAGTGCGTTAGTTCCTTCTTGGAATTTATTTCTGTGGCTTTATATTTGGATTTAAAAGAATGCCAGAATTAAAGGAAACAGAGATAATAAAACTTGCTCCATACTGTTGCTACACGGCTATGTCCTCACTCAAAATCATCCCTGTATTTTATAACCTGCAGGTTATATTTTATATCCCTATATTTTATAAAGCAGGCAGGTGGGACTAAGGGGAAAAAAAATTGTTCAGCACGGACTTGTAGGGCCGAGATGGCCTGTTTCCGTGCTGTAATTGTTATATGGTTATATGGTTATAACCTAACGGGTATGAACTTGGAATTCTCCATTTTCAGACACCTAACCCACTGACAATACCCCTCCCCTCCCCCCTTACCCATCGCCCACATGGACTTGCACCATTTCTCACCCCCCCCCACCTATATTCCTTCCTCTGGCTTCACAATTCGCACCCACTTCTCTCCGTATCTCCCACTTTTTGTCCCTTCATCTCTGGTACTCGTCCAACCATATGCCTCTCAAAACCCCCCTTCGCCGGCATCCACCTATCATCCGCCAGACTTTGTCCTGGCACCACCTCTCCTCCAGGTTACTCTCCGCACACCCTCCCACCCCAATTAGTCAGAAGAAGGGTCCTGGCCCAAAATGTCACCTCTCCAGAGATGCTGCCTGGCCTGCTGAGTTACTCCAACACCATGTCTTTTTTTGCAAAACAGCAACTGCAGTTCCTTGCATCACCAAAGCATCGCCTCCCCATTCCTTCCATAGATGCTGCCTGACCTGTTGAATTAAAGTCATAGAGAGTCACACAGAACGGAACGGCTCAACTTGCCAATGCCGCAAAGATGCTCCAACCACGCTAGTCCCACCTGCACCAATTGGCCCATATCACTTTAAACCTTTTCTATCCATGTACCTTTATGTGAAAAGGTTGTCCTTCAAGTTCCTATTAAACCTTTCCCCTCTCACCTTAAACCCATCTTCTGATTGCCACAACAGAGGGACACCCAGAAGATATTTTGGATGTGGACATCAAGCAGTGCTGCCCCACGAACTCCACCAGACTGATGATTGTCAACGGTACATCTGTTGTAACGTGTACAGAGATACAGTGAAAGGCTTGCCAGCATGCTTTCCAGTCCAGTGATACTATACATGAGTCCTAATCGGCCAAACTCAGCAATCATGACAACTTCTTCGCGTTTCTTCATGTTGTCTAACAGGTTAATGATAACATTACTTTTTAATCTGTATTTCCAATTGCAAGCTAGGCAATAAATTCAATGTATTTTGAATTGTACTTACAATAATGCTTTCATCAGCAATCAAACACAGCATGCTGAAATATTGGTACCAAGCCAAGGCGTTTAACAATCAGTAAATAAAACTGAAATCTGCAGTATTTTAGAAAGACCTGCATTTATGCCTTAGTGACCTTTGCAAGAGCATGGTATATTTTTCTGCTGTTTGTAAGAATTCTTAGCAACATGCACACAATCTGCCAATTCATTCTTTATGAAGCCCACTTAAAAATGTTATTTGTTTAACTATAAGTTGCTCCTGCATTGAACTGGAGAACAATAATTGCAGATCCAATCATTAATGTATTTTATGAATTTTATTGTGGTATGTTTTTCCTTTATGTGTAACCGACATGGGTCTAATTACCCTTCCTGTTTAGTTTTGTTTAGTTTAGAGATACAGCGCGGAAACAGTTTTTTATAAGCTGTCCGATTCACTGCTACCCCATTGTGGACTTTGGACTTTGTGGCTGGAACTGATGCACTGCAATGCTGAGAACTATATCCTGCACTCTGTATCTTCCACTTTGCTCTACCTATTGTAGTTTGATGTGATTGTATTTATGTATGGTACGTCTGATCTGTTTGGATAGGGTGCAATACAAAGCTTTGCCCAAGAAGAGCAAGGTGATGTGCCTCAATGACTATCGACTTGTGGCACTAACGTCTGTGGTGATGAAGTGCTTTGAGAGGTTGATCATGGCGCAAATCAACTCCTACCTCGACAAAAACCTGGACCCACAGCAGTTCGCTTACCGCCACAACAGATCAACGGTGGATGCGATCTCGCTGACCCTCCACTCTGCTCTGGACCATTTGGACAACAAAATCCCAAATGTCAGGCTGTTATTCATTGATTACAGCTCGGCATTCAATACAATCATCCCCTCCAAGCTGGTTACCAAGCTCTCAGAACTGGGTCTCTGCGCATCCCTCTGCAATTGGATCCTCGACTTCCTCATTCTCAGACCACAGTCTGTTCGTATTGGAGGAAATGTGTCAGCCTCGATAACAATCAGCACGGGAGCACCTCAAGACTGCATGCTCAGCCCCCTGCTGTACTCACTCTATACACATGACTGCATAGCCGGTCATAGTGCTAACTCCATCATCAAGTTCGCTGACGATACTGCTGTTGTGGGATGTATCACTGATGGGGATGAGTCAGAGTATAGAAGAGAGATCGAGCAACTGTTGATATAGTCCAGCACAATAACTTGGCCCTCAACACCAGCAAAACCAAGGAACTGATTGTGGACTTTGGAAGGAGTTGGATGGGGACCCACAGCCCCGTTTATATCAACGGGTCGATGGTTGAAAGGGTCAAGAGCTTCAAATTCCTGGGTGTGCACATCTCTGAAGATCTTTCCTGGTCCGAGAACACTGATGCAACTATTAAGAAAGTACATCAGAGCCTCTACTTCCTGAGAAGATTACGGAGAGTCGGTTTGTCAAGGAGGACTCTCTCTAACTTTTACAGGTGCACAGCAGAGAGCATGCTGACCGGTTGCATCGTGGCTTGGTTCGGCAACTTGAGCGCCCTGGAGAGGAAAAGACTACAAAGAGTAGTAAACACTGCCCAGTCCATCATCGGCTCTGACCTCCCTTCCATCGAGGGGATCTATCGCAGTTGCTGCCCCAAAAAGGCTGGCAGCATCATCAAGGACCCACACCATCCTGGCCACACGCTCATCTCCCCGCTACCTTCAGGAAGAAGGTACAGGAGACTGAAGACTGCAATGACCAAGTTCAGGAATAGCTACTTCCCCACGGCCATCAGGTTATTAGAATAGAATAGAATAGAATAGAATAATAGAATAACCTTTAATAATCCTTTACAGGAAATTACAGTGCCACAACAGCTTCAAGACAGACATAACACCACACATTTCAACAGATATCTTCAATACATAATAAGTTAAAATTTTGTGCATTATAAAACCTTATAGCAGCTGGTATACAAGACTTCCTATGTCTCTCCGTTTTGCACATTGCAATATTAAACTTGGCTCGGACGAAACTATGAACATTAATAACCCATTATCTGTTATTTGCACTTTTTCAGTTTATTTATTCATGTGTGTATATATTTATATAATGGTATATGGACACGCTGATCTGTTCTGTAGTCATGCCTACCATGTTCTGTTGTGCTGAAGCAAATCAAGAATTTCATTGTCCTATCAGGGACACATGACAATAAACTCACTGGAACTTGAACGAGCTTTCACTGAAACTCAGTACATGTGGCAATAATGAACCTAATGTTGGGCACAGACATTGCGGGCCGAAGGGCCTGTTCCTGTGCTGTACTGTTCTATTTTCTAAAATTCAGATCTGGACATATACCACAAGACAATATTGTGTTTTTCACCCATTCTATTCCACTACATTTCAGTCACGGGCAGCTTAGTGGCGCAACGGTAGAACTGCTGCCTCACAGCGCCAGAAACCCGGGTTCGATCCTGACTATGGGTGCTGTCTGCGTGAAATTTGCACGTTCTCCCCGTGATCATGTGGGTTTTCTCCGGGTGCTCTGGTTTCCTCCCACAACCCAAAGACGTGCGGGCTTATAGGTTAATTGCCTTCTGTAAATTGCCCCTAGTGTGCAGGGTGCGGTTGAGAAAGTGGGATAACACAGAACTCGTGTGAGCAGGTAATCAATGGCGTGGACTCGGTGGGCCGAAGGGCCTGTTTCCATGCTGTATCTCTAAACTAAAACTAAACATTCTGGCTCGAGGTTATATCAATTTCAAATAAAGCTGTGTCAATGTTGCCATATAATCCACCCCAGCCAGCAAAACAAAACACATTTTATTCTGAAATATGGGAAGGTAAATAATTGCAATGTTTACATTACAGTTATGCGCGATGATCAGTTGTAAATCTGCAGTGACATAAACTCAGTATGGTCCTGTCTGGTCGAACAGCAGACTCCTTTGTGCTATAGATTGATAGGCACCAGGGAGTTTGCTCAAGCCCAGGACTGCCGAGGTTCATTTCACTTGATCCTCAGATGCTATCGTGGAGGAATGTGAATGGGAACGCACACTCCATGGTGCCCAGGACTTCTTCGCACCTCTACAAACCCTTGTGTAAAACAAAACTCTCAGAGAACATGCAAAATGTTCAGCCTTGAAAACCAGCACATGGAAGGTTAACGAAGGTAAACATTAGGTAGCAGTGCTAGTCCAACAAGGATTACATGCCAGAGAAAAGCAACAATGGGTTCTCTTTTTCAAGTTCATATTCCATTTTGCTCTCCATCATTTTTCAACCTTTCCCTGGAATCATGAGGTCATTCTCGAGAGGTTTACACGGACAAGTTAACAGAGCGTGTCGAAGAAATGGTTCGTCATGTTTCCGTGTGGGGCCTGATGCCTCTTCGTTGCAAAGGCCTCTGCCAAGACACAGCAAGAGATGTGGCAAGGACCACTCACTCACCATTGGATCACCAGATAACTTGGGCTCAGCAAAAGCAACATCCAGCCAACCATCATCCTTGCCTTGCATCCACACCCCACGCCTCAAACCCCAAGTGAATGAGTAGATTATTACAAATCCTCTGGACACAAAATGCTGGAATAAGTCAGCGGATCAGGTAGCATATGTTATTTCAGAGATACAGGCCCTTTGGCCCACCGAGTCTGCACTGACCAGTTTATCCCCGCACATTAACACAACCCTACACACTAGGGACAATTGACATTGAAACCAAGCCAATTATCCTACAAACCTGTACGTCTTTGGAGTGTGGGAGGAAACTAAAGATCTGGGAGAAACCCCATGTAGGTCACGGGGATAACGTACATATTGCATACTGACAGCACCCAACGTGGGGATCCAACCCTGGTCTACCGCTCTGCCACCATGCTGCTCTCGGGGGGGAATGAATAGGTGGTGTTTCAGGTCAGGACCCTTCTTCCTACTGGCAGTAGAGGTGGAGAACGGGGGTGGGAGAAATAAACTGTAGTCGAGAAGAGACCAGAACAAATGAGGGTCGGCAACTGATGACCTTCCACAGACAACAATGGGCCATTGTGGGCTCCGCCCTTCCTGAGGTCATCTGCTGCCGGCCCTGATTTGTTCTGGCCCTATCTCGCCTCTAGTTCATTTCCCCCCCACCTCACCTCTACTTTCAGTCTGAAGAAGGGTTTCCGATCCAAAACATCACCTATTCTTTTTCTCCGGAGATGCTACCTGAACCGCTGAGTTGTTCCAGCAATTTGTGTCTATCTTCGGTATAAACCAGTATCAGCAGTTCCTTCCTGCACAAGTAAATTGTTGGATCTGTGCCAGGGAAAGATTGAATAGAAACCTGAGGGGTCATTTTTTTCACACAGAGGGAGGTGGGTGTATGGAACGAGTAGTAGGAGGAGGTCGTTGAGGCAGATGTTGGGGAAGTACAGGACAAGGGGTCACAGATTAAGGATAAGGGGGAAATCCTTTAAAACCGAGATGAGAAGAACTTTTTTCACACAGAGAGTGGTGAATCTCTGGAACTCTCTGCCACAGAGGGTAGTTGAGGCCAGTTCATTGGCTATATTTAAGAGGGAGTTAGATGTGGCCCTTGTGGCTAAGGGGATCAGAGGGTATGGAGAGAAGGCAGGTACGGGATACTGACTTGGATGATCAGCCAAGATCATATTGAATGGCGGTGCAGGCTCGAAGGGCTGAATGGCTTACTCCTGCACCTAATTTCTATGTTTCGATGTTTCTATGTTTCTATACTATAAGCATCTAAAAGGCACTTGAACAGGTACATGGATAGGAAATGTTTAAGATATTGGCCAAACACAGCCAAGTGGGACTGGCTTGATGGGGCATCTTGGGCGGCATGGACAAGTCGGGTTTGTTCCTGTGCTGTATGACTCAATGCTGAGTATTATTATTTATGTTTTTGTGTTACACTAAGCTGTGGAATAATCGTAACATATCGTGATCTTACCTATATACAGTTATATTAACTATATTAACAATTTCTTTACTCCTGCAATGAGAGCCTCTTGTAGTAAAGTCAAACATACCATTTGTGTTACGAATTGTTCGCCATGATTCTATGCTGCCTTCTGTGAACTTCATAGTCATAAGTTGCCTCACCTATTAATTAACACCAACACCTATTAATCTCACGACATTAACAACATGTTCCATCTTCTCTTTTACTATCAAAGTCGACCATCCATATTACTAAAAGTAAGATCTTGACCACTTCCTGTTTTCTGTTTCATGATTTTTGAAAAAACGCTGCCACTTACAGCTGTGAGTTTTGGCCATCTTAGTCCCCCTCCGCTGCACAGGACAAGAGGATTTTTCCCATCAATGAAAAATAAAAGAGTTATTAATGTTTAAAAAATGTTGACATTCTCTCTGCTTCCCTTGCTGATGGGAGGGGGAGGGACTATAAAACCCGGAAGTGTTGTGCCGCACTCAGTCTTGCAAGATGGAGGAAGTGAGAGGTTCAGTGAATAATACTGAACACATGTCTACTCAACTGTGAGTGCCCTTAATGGGGTTTGAAAATGAAAATGTGGTTGTTTTAAAATGTTGCACTGCAAAAAAATGGTTGTTGTTGGCGGTGGTAACTGCTTTGAAATGCTGCACTGCCAAAAAAAATGGTCGTTGTTGGTGGAAACTTGACAACATCCTGTTTGCACTGTATATTGATTTTAAATAAAACGCTACCACTTACGGTTGTGATTTTTGCCCATCTTACTCAGTCCCCCGCCGGTCATTGGGTGCAGAGGATTCTTCCCATCAATGTAATATAAGTGTTATTAGTGTTTTAAAAAATGTTGAGAATCTCTCTCCTGTCAATCATGGCATGAAGGCCACACCCCTTCCGGTTGGAGGGGGGAGGGATTATAAAACTGTGGTATGAAACTGCACTTGAATTTGGTGGCCTGCACTTTAATTCCTGCTTGAAATAGACATTTCAAAGAATAGCCGTGAGTCAACTGCCAACCCACCAGCCGTGAGTGAGCTGCCAGCAAATCAGGCTGGAGTGACTGAGCTGCCACCCCAAAAATCCATTTGGCCCTAATGTCCATACTAGCCCTCTGGAAACCAGTCCCTTCAGCCCACAATACCCATACTAGCGCTCCAGAAAGCCACCTGGTTGCTGACATCATGACCACACTTGTAATTTCCGCTGCACACAGACTGGATGCATGGCTTAGCACAATGTAGTATCCTGTGTCTGCGGTCTCATGAGATCAGAAGATCATGAGATCATGTGCTAGGAGTAGAATTAGGCCCTTTAACCCATCAAGTTTACCCTGCCATTTCATGCCTGATGTATCTCTTCCTCCCAACCCCATTCTCGTGCCTTGAATTTGAATTTGAATTGAATTTGATTCCTTTATTGTCATTTAGACCTTTCGGTCTGAACAAAATTACGTTGCCTGCAGTCATACACAGTAACAATAAATAACAAAACATACAATAAACACAAATTAACATCCACCACAGTGAGTTCACCAAGCACATCCTCACTGTGATGGAGGCAAAAGTCTTAGTCTCTGACTCTTCCCTCCTTGTTCTCCCTCTGCGCTGAGGCGATCGATCCAGGCCGAAGATGCCGCTCTCCAGTCCAGCGGACCTCCGTGGTGATGTCGCCGCTGCCGAAAGCCAGAACGTCGTCTCCGCTCCGAGTCGGCCCACCACAGCCTCAGCTCCGAGTCCCGCAGCATCAGCTCCGAGTCCTGCTGCCCCAGCTCCAAGTCCCGCAGCCTCAGCTCCGAGTCCCGCTGCCCCAGCTCCAAGTCCCGCAGCCTCAGCTCCGAGTCCCGCTGCCCCAGCTCCGAGTCCCGCTGCATCAGCTCCGAGTCCGCAGCCCCAGCCCCGGGCTGCTGCATCAGCTCCGAGTCCCGCAGCCTCAGCTCCGAGTCCCGCTGCAACAGCTCCGAGTCCCGCAGCCTCAGCTCCAAGCCCCGCTGCATCAGCTCCGAGTCCCCGCAGCCACAGCTCCGAGTCAGCTCCGCCCCAGCTCCGAGCCGCAGCAACAGCTCCGAGTCCTGCATCAGCCTCAGCCTCAGCTCCGGGTCGCTGCATCAGCTCCGAGTCTCCGAGTCCCACTCCAGTCAGCTCCGCTCAGAGTCCCGCAGTCTCAGCTCCGGGCCGCTGCCGAAAGCTGGAACGCCGCATCAGCGAGTCGGGCCACCGCTGCCTGGTAAGTCCTGGCTGGCTCTGCCTCCGGAGCCTCGAGGTCGGTCGCAGGTTGGTGACCGCCAGCTCCGCCAGCTCCGCCATTAGGCCTCAGCGCAGACGGAGGCAGAGAAGGGGGATACGACAAGAAAAAGTCGCATTCCCCCGCAGGGAGAGATAAAAAACATGTTTCACCCCCCATTCCCCCCCCCCCCCCCCCCCCCCCCCCCCACACACATATACACAGCCTAATAAACTAAAATGTAACTAAAGACAAAAAAAACAACAAAAAAAGTAAAGACAAACGGACTGCAAGCGAGCTGCAACTGTTAACAGTGCCGCCACTTCTACCCATAACCTCTGATACTCGTACTAATCAAGACTATTTATCTCTGCCTTACATACATCCACTGACTTGGCCTCCACAGCCTTCTGTGGCAAAGAATTCCACAGATTCACCAACCTCTGACTAAAGAAATTTCTCCTCATCTCCTTCCCAAAATAAATTTTTCCTCATCTCCTTTAATTCTGAGGCTATGACCTCTAGTCCTAGACTCTCCCACTAGTAGAAACATATCTCCACATCCACTCTATCTAAGCCTTTCACTATTCTGTTCGTTTCAATGAGGTCCCCCCCTTATTCTTCTAAACTCCTGCGAATATAGGCCCAGTACCATCAAACGCTCATCATATGGTCTCTAGACTTTGTTATTTTTATAACAAATAAACAGGTGAGTAAAACAATCAAAGGTCTGACATTGAATGCATTGATCAACTCAAAGTGCTGGAAGAACTCAGTGGGCCAGGCAGCATCTGGGGAGGGAATGGGCAGATAATGGTTCGAATTGGGACTCTTTTTGAAGCCTGAAGACTGCAGGTTCAGGTTCAGAAACAGCTGCTTCCCCACAGCCATTAGGCTATTAAACTCAACTCAAACAAAACTCCTAGCCCATTATCTGTTTATTTGCAATTTATCTGTTTTATTTATTCATGTGTGTATATATTTATATAATGGTACATGGACACACTGATCTGTTCTGTATTCATGCCTTCTATATTCCGTTGTGTTGAAGCAAAGCAAGAATTTCATTGTCCTATCTAGGACACATGACAATAAACTCTCTTGAATCTTGAATCCTCTGACTGATGGAATAGCTGGAAAAGAGAGATGGGTCCTGATCCGAAGGCGGTCTGTCCATTCCCTCCACAGATGCAGCCTGACCCACTGGGTTCCTCCAGCACTTTGTGTTTTGCTCAAGATTCCAGCATCTGCAGTTCCTTGTGTCGCTATTGATGAAACTAATCAGGAAGCCAAAGCCCATTAACCCAATGCACTTAAAATCTGCTTAAAAATCCTCCAACATTAACCCTGTGAATTTAAAAACAGCTTTAAAATCCTCCAACATTAATTACATATGCTGAGCTGTTGATGTATCTCCTGTTAAAATCCTCCCAACAGCTGCTCCCAGCTTACTTTCCTGCACATCAGATCATACTTCCACTGGAGTTAATTAATGGTTTAAATCAACAGTTCATAGTTCAGTGAGATAAATACCAGCCTGTATATTGTCGTTGATTTCCACAGCGAAATTTAACACTACTCACCGTGACAGACCACACACTGACAAATTCAGGGCAAACTTAGTTGGTAAAATATCCCCCCCTCCCCTCAATATCATGGTCATAATCTCATTATATCACAAAGGCCTTCTTGTTTGCAGATCGCAGCTGATACAATACTAGAAGACCTAGAAAATTGATCTCAACAATGTTACATTCCAGCAAGATTATCAGTGGCTGAAATAAAAATAGAAAATGATGGAGCCAATGAACTGGTGTGGAGGGAATCAACAATATTTCATTGGACGATTAGAACGTGGGACAGTCAGCACAGGAACAGTCCATTCGGCCCATACTAACCATAATGCCAAGTTAAATTAATCTCCTCTGCCTGCATGTGATCCATAACCCTTCAGTCCCTGCATGTCCATTTGCTATTTAAAAGTCTCTTAAATGCCACTATTGTATCTGCCTCCGCCACCACCCCTGGCAGCACGTTCCAGGTACCCACCATCCTTTGTGTAGAGCTCTTTAAAAAGGACGAGGCCGGTGAAATGTTTTAGAAAGAACTGCAGATGCTGGAAAAATCGAAGGTAGACAAAAATGCTGGAGAAACTCAGCGGGTGAGGCAGCAGCTGTGGAGCGAAGGAATAGGCGATGTTTCAGGTCAAGACCCTTCATCTATCTGAAGAAGGGTCGCGACCCGAAACGTTGCCTATTCCTTCGCTCCATAGATGCTGCCTCACCTGCCGAGTTATTCCAACACTTTTGTCTAAGGACGATGAAATGGATCACCGTACAAGTAATTTGTGCCTTGATGTTTTATCTGCAGTTTAAAAATAGATAGTTTTGCATGGGGCAACACCCACAGGCCGAGATAGCCATCAATTTAAACTTGATTCGCAGAGAAGATGCGCTGGCAAGAAGAATTGGGAAGGGCAACTATGAATAAAACCCAAAGTGGTTGGGAAAGGAAGCTCACCTTTGTTGAGGTATTGGCTCTGAGGCAGCAGCTGGGGACCGTGTGGGTCGGTCACCACTGGAGGCGCCACTGAGGCAGAGTGAGTGGATCGGACACGGCCTGCAGCAGCATGGAGTGGCAGAGCAGCAGTGGTGGACACCTACACCATCGCCAGGTCAGCCCCTCCAACTCCCACCTAGCCCCATCGCCACGACAACGGGACTTTAAGGACAAGTTAAGACTGTGCTCTTTCTCTTCTCCCAACACTTTCCTGCACCGTCACGATTCTTGCTTACTTTCCTTACTTCTTTTATTTCTATCTTTTTTAAAGCTCAAAAAATGAGGAGGTACAACATAATGTAATAAGATATATGCGATGTATTAATGTAATTTACTGTACTGCTAATAAAAATAAAATTAAAAAAAAAAAAAGATAAGACTGTACTCTGAAGAACTTTAAAACTTGAAGTTGGTGCCAGAATCGCAGCGAGTCTTTGGGTACTGCCTCAGTGAAGTCTACTTTTCTTACACTACGATCTTTCATTGGATGATTAGAACGGCTTGGTGCCTTAGCAGTAGAACCACTGCCTCACAGTGGCAGAGACCCGGGTTTGATACTGACCACGAGTGCTACCTGTCCGGAGTTTGTATGGTTTTTTTCCTCGTGACTGCATGGGTTTTCTCCGAGATCTTCAATTCACTCCAACACTCTAAAGACGTACAGGTTTGTAGGTTAATTGGTTTGGTATAAATGTGCGTAGGTAGCTGGTCTGCGTGGACTCAGTGTTTCGAAGAGCCTGTTTCCACACTGTATCTCGAAACTAATTGTTGCACGTTTGTACGATTGAGCTTATTTATCGTATGATTTTGCAGAATTCTGTGCAAAACAAGGAATTTCACTGTACCTGTGACAAAGTATCATTGAATCAGTAATATCGATTCCTATGGCAACTGTTTCAGCCTCTTCACCTATAATAGTTGCCTTTGCATATGAATGATCGGTACTTTACAAACAGATAAAACTGTGCACAACAGGCTTTCATTATTTGCAAAGAAACAATCGGAGTGTCCTGTTATTATACTTTTGACTTAATGTGGGTGATAGGTTGTTCCCCATGGGAATGGAGACAAATAAAGATAATCAGGTAAACTTGGATGCTTTCCAGAATTGCTCTCAATTGATTTTGTCACACAGTTAACAATCTGTTTTGGACAATCTGTTTGAATTTGTGTAGAAGGAACCTTGGCTGATGATTTATATCAATGGTAGACACAAAATGCTGGAGCAACAAAGCAGGTCAGGCAGCAACTCTGAAGAACAAGGTGCTGCCTGGCCTGCTGAGTTACTCCAGCACTTTGTGTCTACCTTCAATATTTGAATTTGTGTCTACCTTCAATATTTGAATTGAACACTCATTGCATCAATTGCTTCTTATAAAGTATCAGAATAAGTAGACACCCTCATTAAAAATATATTTTAGGCCTTCATTTCTCTTTAACCAAATCCATTGTATTTCTTAACTAAGGCGACAGGGTGGTGGTAGTTGCGCCGTTTACAGCGCCAGGGACCTGTGTTCAATCCTGACGACGGGTGCTGTCTGTACGGAGTTTGTATGTCCTCCTCGTAACCGCTTGGGTTTTCTCCATCATCTACAGTTTCCTCCCACACTCCAAAGACGTACAGTTTTGTAGGTTAATTGGTCTGGTCTAAATGTAACATTGTAAAATTGTCCTTAACGTGCAGGATAGTGTTGATGTGCGGGGATCGCTGGTCGGCACAGACTCGGTGGGCCGAAGGGCCTGCTTCTGCACTGTATTTCTAAACTAAACTAAACTAAACTAAGTTAAGAGAATCACTTTTATTAGACGTGAGAGGCACAGATATCTCCGACTGAAGATATTCTGCATTTTCTCCTTCTGGGGAAAGGAGCCATGATATATGTGTAAAATTCATCTCTCACATTTCCAAACCTAAACCCACTGGGATTGAAAGCAGATGTTGAATCAAAATTAGTTTCTTTTCATCTTTTCTCTGAAAAACGCACCGAATTGCATTATTTTTAATGTATACATAACTGCAAATAAAACTCAAGTCTGCTGGCAGACACTAGTTCTGGAATATCCGAACATGACAGATAGTCAAAGAGGATGCGGGTTGGGGGGGGGGGAGGGGGGTGCAATTAATTCAATTATTTACAATGCCAGAAAATAACACTGAAAGGTTTTTGGCTGTGCTGAAAAGAATCAGTTGACCAATATCTGCACACCACGCTCAATATTCTCCCTCTTCCTGATTCTAATTGCAAGATGCAGTTGACCTCAGAAATTCAATAACTAATAAAACTGGTGGAGTCTATGATCTGTGCCTCGTGCCGAAGCTAAAAGCCGTGATCTCATCTCAAACAGCCCTGAGTGCTACTCCTCAACAACATAGGACAGTATTAACGCTGGGAGCTCTACAAATAACTGAAATTCTCAAAAGTCCAAAAGCATGGCAGCAATTACTGGGACTGTTGCCTCCTGAGCTGAAAAAGTTACCAACATATCTTTCCAATAATGATACCAGAGGGAACTGCACCCCCCTCTGTCCAGAAATTCACCACTCTCTGTGTGAAAAATGTTTTTCTCATCTCGGTCCTAAAAGACTTCCCCTTAAACTGTGACCCCTTGTTCTGGACTTCCCTAACATCGAGAACAATCTTCTTGCATCTAGCCCGTCCAACCCCTTAAGAATTTTATAAGTTTCTATAAGATCCCCCCTCAATCTTCTAAATTCTAGCGAGTACAATCCGAGTCTATCCCACGCCACCCCCGCTGGGCTCATGCCACCCCCGCTGGGCCCACGCCACCCCCGCTGGGCCCACGCCACCCCCGCTGACCTCCGCTGGGTACACGCCACCCTCGCTGGTCCCGACACCCCCGCTGTTCCCTGCTGAGTCCATGCCACTCCCACTGGGCCCACGCCACCCCCCACTGGGCCCACGCCACCCCTGCTGGGCCCACGCCACCTCCGCTGACCCTCGCTGTGTCCACGCCATCCTTGCTGACCCCCGCCCGGCCCACACCAGCCCCCACTGACCCCCGCTGTGCCACCGCCACCACCGCTGGGCTCACTCCACCTTCATCCCCCCTGGCAGCTGGGCCCGCGCCATCTTCATCTTCGCCCCCCTGCAGGAAATAGGGAGGGATGTGAGAGAGAGGGGAGGGAGGAGAGAGAGAGAGAGGGGGAGAGGGAAAGGGGGATTATCTTTAGTGAGATTGCAAAATTAAGGTAGGTTTTAGAGCTATTATATTTTCTCCTCCATATGAATAATTTTAAGCAATATCAAATAATATCAAACAATTGGAACTGCTTTCTTTTCCTTGATAATAATACTGAAAAATATGAATTCCATAGTTTGTGACATAAATACACATTTTAATGGGATCATTACATACAGATGTTACATTTCCATTTCAAGATCGGGGGGGAAGGGGAGGGTGTTGGGGGCAAATATGCGTCAAGTTGATAGCCTAATCATTAAAGAGTTAAAAGATAGCCTAATCGATAAAGAGCTGAGAAGAGGAATCAGAGCTGCCAAGGAAAGGTACTCTGAGAAGTTGAGGAGCAAGTTCTCAGCTAATGACTACTTCTTCAGTTTGGAAGGGCATGCAAGAAATCACCAACTATAAGAGGAAAGCCCCCCCGCTCTTTGGGCAATCGTCAGCTGACGAACTACCTGAATGAGTTTTACTGCAGGTTTGAAAATCAGAAACGTAACCCTGGTACCCCCTCCCCAACAAACACAGCCAGACCCCAGTCTGCAAAGAATGGACCCTGCACCCTCTCCTTCCCATTCACCACTTCACACCTACTTAAGGCAAGACTCCAGTAATGAAAAGAGTAGATTATTTCCCACCCGAACCAACACTTCACACCCACTCTCCCCTCTCCTCTACTCTCGCCACACCAATGACTGCACCTCCACAGACACCTCTGTCACGCTTCTCAAGTTTGCGGACGACACAACCCTGATTGGACTGATCCAGGATGGGGATCTCTGTACTCTTTTCAGTTTGACATCTTTCCTATCACATGGTGCCCAGAACTGAACACAATATTCTAAATGTGGTCTCACCAAAGCCTTATACAACTGCAACATGACCTCACAACTTCTATACTCAATACTCTGACTGATGAAGGCCAAAGTGCCAAAATACTTTTTGACCACCTGATATACCTGCGACACGACCTTCAAGGAACCATGCAACCATCAACCATTCCTCTGCCCACCTGGCTAATTGATCCAGATCCTGCTGCAATCTTTCACAACCATCTTCACTATCTGCAAAACCACTCACTTCTGTATCATCAGCAAACTTGCTAATAGAAATATAAAAACATAGAAAAAAGGTGCAGGAGTAGGCCATTCAGCCCTTCGAGCCTGCACCGCCATTCGATATGATCATGGTTGATCATCCAACTCAGTATCCCATCCCTGCCTTCTCTCCATTCCCCCTGATCCCTTTAGCCACAAGGGCCACATCTAACTCCCTCTTAAATATAGCCAATGAACTGGCCTCAACTACCTTCTGTGGCAGAGAATTCCACAGATTCACCACTCTCTTTGTAAAAAATGATTTTCTCATCTCGGTCCTAAAATACTTCCCTCTTATCCTTAAACTGTGACCCCTAGTTCTGGACTTCCCCAACATCGGGAACAACTTCCTGCATCTAGCCTGTCGAACCCCTTAAGAATTTTGTAAGTTTCTATAAGACCCCCCCCCTCAATCTTCTAAATTCTAGCATGTACAAGCCGAGTATATCCAGTCTTTCTTCATATGAAAGTCCTGCCATCCTAGGAATCAGTCTGGTGAACCTTCTCTGCACTCCCTCTAGGGCAAGAATGTCTTTCCTCAGATTAGGAGACCAAAACTGTACGCAATACTCCAGATGTGGTCTCACCAAGACCCTGTACAACTGCAGTAGAACCTCCCTGCTCTTATACTCAAATCCTTTTGCTATGAAAGCTAACATACCATTTGCTTTCTTCACTGCCTGCTGCACCTGCATTCCTACTTTCAATGACTGGTGTACCATGACACCCATGTCTCGTTGCATCTCCCCTTTTCCTAATCGGCCACCATTCAGATAAAAGTCTACTTTCCTGTTTTTGCCACCAAAGTGGATACACACACATGTATTCACATTATACAGCATCTGCCGTGCATTTTCCCACTCACCCAGCCTATCCAAGTCACCTTGCAGCCTCTTAGCATCCTCCTCACAGCTAACACTGCCCCCCAGCTTCGTGTCATCCGCAAACTAGGAGATGTTGCATTCAATTCCCAAATCCAGATCATTAATATATATTGTAAATAGCTGGGGTCCCAGCCTTGCTGTACCCCACTAGTCACTGCCTGCTATTCTGAAAAGGACCCGTTTACTCCTACTCTTTGCTTCCTGTCTGCCGGCCAGTTCTCTATCCACATCAATACTGAACCCCCAATACCGTGTGCTTTAAGTTTGTATATTAATCTCTTATGTGGGACCTTGTCGAAAGCCTTCTGAAAGTCTAGATATAACACATCCACTGGTTCTCCCTGATCCACTCTACTATTTACATCCTCGAAAAATTCTATAGGATTTGTCAGACACGATTTACCCTTCATAAATCCATGCTGACTTTGTCCAATGAATTCACCACTTTCCAAATGTGCTGCTATCCCATCTTTAATAACTGACTCCAGAATTTTCCCCACCACCGATGTTATACTAACTGGTCTGTAATTCCCAGTTTTCTCTCTCCCTCCCTTTTTAAAAAGTGGGTTACATTAGCTACCCTCCAGTCCTCAGGAACTACTCCAGAATTTAAAGAGTTTCGAAAAATTATCACTAATGCATCCACTACTTCCTTAAGTACTCTGGGATGCAACTTATCTGGCCCTGGAGATTTATCGGCCTTTAATCCAATCAATTTACCTAACACCACTTCCCGGCTAACCTGGATTTCACTCAGTTCCTCCATCTCATTTGACCCCCGGTCCCTTGCTATTTCCGGCAGATTATTTATGTCTTCCTTAGTGAAGACAGAACCAAAGTAGTTATTCAATTGGTCTGCCATGTCCTTGTTCCCCATGATCAATTTGCCTGTTTCTGACTGCAAGGGACCTACATTTGTTTTAACTAATCTTTTCCTCTTCACATATCTATAAAAACTTTTGCAGTCAATTTTTATGTTCCCTGCCAGTTTTCTTTCATAATCTATTTTCCCTTTCATAATTAAACCTTTTGTCCTCCTCTGCTGGACTCTGAATTTCTCCCAGTCCTCTGGTAGGCTGCTTTTTCTGGATAATTTGTACACTTCATCTTTTGTTTTGACACTATCCCTGATTTCCCTTGTTATCCATGGATGCACTACCTTCCCTGATTTATTCTTTTGCCAAACTGGGATGAACAATTGTTGGAGTTCATCCATGCAGTTTTTAAATGCCTTCCATTGCATATCCACCGTCAACCCTTTAAGAATCATTTGCCAGTCTATCTTGGCCAATTCACGTCTCATACCCTCAAAGTCACATTTCTTTAAGTTCAGGACCCTTGTTTCTGAATTAACAATGTCACTATCCATCCTAATGAAGAACTCAACCATATTATGGTCACTCTTGCCCAGGAGGCCACGCACAACAAGACTGCTAACTAACCCTTCCTCATTACTCATTACCCAGTCTAGAATAGCTTGCTCTCTCGTTGGTTCCTCTACATGTTGGCTTAGAAAACTATCCCGCACACATTCCAAGAAATTCTCTTCCTCAGCACCCCTGCCAATTTGATTCAACCAATCTATATTTAATTGAAGTCACCCATTATAACTGTTTTACCTTTGTTGCACGCATTTCTAATTTCCTGTTTGATGCCATCCCCAACTACACTACTACTGTTAGGTGGCCTGTACACAACTCCCACTAGCGTTTTCTGCCCCTTAGCGTTTCGCAGCTCTACCCATATCGATTCCACATCCTCCAAGCTAATGTCCTTCCTTTCTATTGTGTTAATCTCCTCTCTAACTAGCAACGCTACCCCACCTCCTTTCCCTTTCTGTCTATCCCTCCTGAATATTGAATATCCCTGGATGTTCAGCTCCCAGCCTTGGTCACCCTGGAGCCATGTCACCGTGATCCCAACTATATCATAGTCATTAATAGCTATCTGCACATTCAACTCATCCACCTTATTACAAATGCTCCTTGCATTAAGATACAAAGCCATCAGGCTTGTTTTTACAACACTCTTACCCCTTATACAATTATGTTGAAAAGTGGCCCTTTTTGATTTTTGCCCTGGATTTGTCTGCCTGCCACTTTTTTCTTTCACCTTGCCACCTATTGCTTCTAACCTCATTTTACACCCCTCTGCCTCTCTAATCTTGCCCTGTTCTGTGACGTTTCACAGAGTGCTGGAGTAACTCAGCGGGCCAGGCTGAGTATAGAAGTTGGGAGGTCAAGTTGCAGTTGCATAAGAAGGTGGTGAGGCTGCATTCAGAGTATTGTGTTCAGTTCTGGGCACCATGTTATAGGAAATATGTCATCAAACTGGAAAGGGTACAGTGAAGATTTATGAGGATGTTGCCAGGACTAGAGGGCCAGAGCTATAGGGAGAGGTTGAGTAGGCTGGGACTATTTCATGGAGCACAGGAGATGAGGGATGATCTAATAGAGGTGTATAAAATCATGATTTGAATAGATATGGTTGAGTCTTTTGCCCAGAGTAAGTGAATCGAGGAGCAGAGGACATAAGTTTAAGGTGAAGGGCAAAAGATTTAATAGGAATCTGTGGGGTATGTTTTTCACACAAAGGGTGGTAGGTGTATGGAACAAGCTGCCAGAGGAGGTAGTTGAGGCGGGGTCTATCGCAACATTTAAGAAACAGTTAGACAGGTACATGGATAGGACAGGTTCGGAGGGATATGGATCAAACGTGGGAAGGTGGGACTAGTGCAGATTGTGCATGCTGGGCCGAAGGGCCTGTTTCCACACTGTATCACTCTATGACTCTATCTTTCCCTCTCAAACCCATTCTCCTGCCTTCTCCCCATTACCTCTGACACCCGTATCAATCAAGAATCTATCAATCTCCTGCTGAAAAATGTCCATTCAGTTGACCTCCACAGCTGTTTGTGGCAATGAATTCCACAGTTCATCACCCTCTGACTTAAGAAATTCCTGCTCATCTCCTTCCTAAAGGAATGTCTTTTAATTCTGAGGCTGTGTCCACTGGTCCTAGACTCTCCCACTAGTGGAAACATCCTCTCCAAATCCACTCCATCCAGGTTTTTACCAGGCTAGGACAGACTGCAACAGCTTCACACCATGTCCTAAAGCTTGTGTCCTGTCCTGCATCACCCAAGGCAGCAAAGATGTTATAGGAGAGGGCAAGCACCGTAACAAAGTAGCTCACGATGGTTTGGGTAACATTCAGGAATGTCTATGCATGTCACATCATGAATATTACTGAAGAACGGTCTTGACCCGAAATATAATCTATACCATTTCTCCAGAGATGCTGCCTGACTCGCTGAGTTACTCCAGCACTCTGTGAAACGTCGCCTATTCATATTCTCCGCAGATGCTGCCTGACCCACTGAGTTACTCCAGCACTTTGTGACTATTTTCCCTTCACCCATCTGCCCAAGCCCACTCACCCCCCTCCTTTCCTTTGTTCATTTCCACCCATGAACCTCTCTCTGCCTTTACATTTCACTCCTCTTTCAAATCTGCTTTACTTATCTACATTAATTTTTCTTCTTCACTTTTTAGTCATAGAATGATGCAGTGTGGAAACAGGCCCTACAGCCCAACTTGCCAACACCGACCAACATGTCCCATCTAAACTAGTCCCACTCACACATGTCTGGCCCATATCGATCTAAATCTGTCCTATCAATGTACGTGTCCAAATGTCACTTGAACAGTAGGATAGTCCCAGCTTTAACTACCTCCTCTGGGAGCTCGTTACATACACCCAGCACCCTTTGTGTGAAAAAGCTACCTCTCAAGTTCCTGTTAATTTCTGAAATATTGGTCATAAATTTGGTGCAAATATGCTCCAAAATAAGGCTCAGAATGCATCAGAAAGCATCTAAAAACCCTGGCATCGAGGGACTTCACGCTTCACGCACGTGATGTGCGCAGTGCGCACATTATTCCACATTAAGTTTTTTGTAAAGGGGAGAGAAGGGGGGGAGAAGGAGTAGATGTCTCCACTTTTAAGAAGTCAGACAATGTCTAATAAAATTTAGCGGGCATTTAATAGTAAGATTAAACGAGAACTTACCAGTTTGAAGTTTGATTTTATTTTATGAGGAGTTACGATGAGGGATTACGTGAAGAAGCCCACCAGGACGCATGCGTGTCATTCTTCAAAGCAGCGGTGTGAATTCACAGATAACTGTAATGACTAAACATCGTAAGATTAGAGAAGAGATTCCAGTTAAGTATATGATCAGGGGGAGGGAGCGGAGGGCACGTAATCCCTCATCATAACTCCTCATAAAATACAGATCAAACTTCAAACTGGTAAGTCCTCGTTTAATCTTACTATTTTACTTCGGAGTCACGTGGGTGACTACGTGAAGATTTTAAAGCTCTGTGATTTCATGCCGTGGAAACGAGTCCATGCTTCACGTCTGCCTTGGCTGTGGGAGGAATTGTGTTAACATAATTTGGACATGAGTTCGACATTGAAATCATGAAGTTTATTAACACAAATTATAACCCTTTTTTGGGTTTGAATTAATTTACAGAACTTAAATTTTTTTCTGCAAACATTCCAGGTTTCATTACTGGCTTATTATAAAATAATTGGTATGTTCTTTCCCCGGACCATCCTGCTGCTTCGAGGACTTGGTCTATAGGTACATCCAATTGTATTGCTGCCGATGTAGCTGCAGCCCTGGTGGAATGAGATTTAAAAATGTTAGTATCCACCCCAGCCTGTGTAAGCACCTGTTTCAGCCATCTAGAGATGGTCTGGACCATCACTCTTTTGTGTGGTTGCTTGTGGCTGACCAAGAGACCCTTCTCATTGCCTCTTAGGTTTTTTTTTTTCTCTATGTATAATGACAGGTGTCTGACTATACAGAGATGGTCATCTGTAGGAGTATGACCTAAATTATATATTAAGTCCTGCTGATCCCTGTCTGTTCTGCTTTACTAGTTCGTAGATATGGAACATAATATTGTCAGGTGTGGAAGTCATGTTGTCCAGTCTAAGTTTATGCAGTGACTGTACCCTCTGTGCCGTGACCAATGCCATTAGCATGACTGTTTTTAAAGTCAGTCTGTGCAGTGACAGCGCTGTTGCTGGGGACCAATTTCTTAGCGTCTTCAGGACAATGCTTACATCCCAAATTTGGGAGTACCAGGTTTTTGGGGGATTTGTATTAAAGATTCCCCTCATGAGCTTTGTTACCAGTGGGTGAGTCCCTACAGAATAACGCTCTGTCCCTTGCCATAGGTAAGTCGATAAGGCACTTCTGGTGCTGTTGATGGCACTGTAACTGAGCCCCTCATCATAGTGGAGGCCTGCCAGATATTCCAGAACAGACGGGATGTTCATGTTCCTGCTGGTGATGTTGTTTTTGTGGCAGTACATTTCCCACTTCCTGATATAGACCAGATACTGTTTTTTAGTTGATTATCTTTGGGCCGCCGAGATCATGTTTGCTGTTCGGTCCGTTAGTCCCAGTTGTAGCAGTGGTGTTTTACAACTCTAGAAATCAATAAGTTCAAGTATTTATGGCATGGGTGGCTATCCCTTGTTACGGGATGTAGCAATAAGTCTGGTCTATGTGGGATAGTAATACATGGTTCTAATGCCATGTTTTGTACCACTGGGAACCATGGTTGAGTAGGCCAATCGGGTACTACCAAAATATCAGAAGCAGAGTCTTGTTGTTTTTTCCTTAATACCCAACTGATGAGGCAGAAAGGAGGGAATGCGTAAATGAACAATTTCCCCCAATGCAGCAAAAATGCATCTGTTGCTGCTGCCCCAGTGTCTGGTTCCCATGAAACATAATTTGGTATCTGATGGTTTAGTCTGGATGCGAATAGATCGATATCTGGTGTTCCATATTTTGCTGTAATATCAGCAAATACTTTTTTGTTCAACATCCATTCGGTGTTTTCATTAAATTTGCGTGACCTGGTGTCTGCCACTAAATTTAGTCTTCCTGGTAGGAAAGTGGCTGATATCCAAATATCTCTCTGGATACACCATTGCCAAATTGAATTAGCCAGATTGTCACATGATATCGATTTGTTTCCACCCATGTGGTTAATGTATGCTACCACGGTGGTATTGTCTATTTGTAATCTGACATGCTGGTGATATGACCCAGTACTATATGACTTTAGGCCATGGAATGCACCCAACATTTCCAAGTAGTTTATGCTAAATGTGAGTAAAAAAAGATGCCTCCTGTGCAGTCCATCTATCTCCACAGCTGGTGATGGTATTGGTGGCTCCCCACCCAAGTGCACTGGCATCAGTTTGTAGTACCATAGAAGGGTTACTGACAATGATTGGGTTGGAACAAAGCCAGATGTTATCTATCCACCAAATTAGTTCCATTTTGGCTTGGATTGGTAGTTTCATAGGTCTATCAAAGTGACCTCCATTAATTTTGAGCGCTTGTATTTTTGCTCTCTGTAAGTTTTGGTAATGTCGAGGTCCAAATTGTGTGGCTGGAAAAGCAGCCACCATTTTACCAATTACTTTTGCTACCAATCTGATGGATGGTTTCCTGATGTCAATGAGGTTATTGCAAGCCTCTATTAAATCTCTAGCCTTTCCCTTAGGTAGAGTCACCGACATGTGAACTGAGTCAATGGTGAACCCCAAATAGTCCATAGTAGTGGAAGGCATTAGTTTAGATTTAAGTGGATGGATGATAAATCCCAGTTTTTCAAGTAATTGTTTTGTGGCTGTTACTGTTTGTATGGCCAATTCCAAAGTTTTGCCCACAATGAGTATGTCATCTAAATATGCCATAACCATATGTTTACGTTTCCGTAGAAACGCTAGGGCTGGTTTTAAATTTTTTGTGAACAGCCTAGGGGCTGATGATAGACCATTTGGCAGTGCTTTATACTGCTAGTGTTGTCCCATCCAGTTAAATTTTAAGTAACATCTGTGGTCACCTCGTATAGGCACTGTATAGTAAGCATCTTTTAAATTGATGTTTGCCATGAAGTAACCTTTTAGAAATTAATTGTTTAGCAGTAACAAAGGTTTCCATTTTGAAGTGAATATATTGTACAAATGTATTCAATTTTGTCAGATCGATGATGATCCGACAACCACCATCTTTTTTGATTTTGGTAAATATATTAGACACAAATTCTAATGGTTTGTGTTGTGTTTCCTCAATTACACCTTTTTTGTAAAGCCGCTCCAGTTCTGCTTGTGCCTCTGATTTTTCTTTATCAGAGAGTACGAACACTTGGTTTGGTATATGTTGAACTGGAGGGCTGCACTCGTGTATAAACTCTATTGTATACCCCTGGATACTGCTTAAAATGTAAGTATCAGTTGTTAACATGCTCCATGCATTCAGAAAGTAGTGTAATCTCCCCCCAACCTCCATGCTCTCCATATTTTTTAGGGAACCAGACCCACCTACCTCCATTGTTACCAGTGGCAGGTTTACTTCTTTTTGTAGTTCCTTCGTTGTTGTTGTTGCGCTGGTGTCTGGTTTTTCTGTTTGGTTGGCGTTGGAGGTCCCCGCATCTTCCAAGAAGGCCGGCCTGGGCCATGGCCTAAAAAAGACTAATGTTTGGAATACCGTGCCTTCGAGCTTTCACCAGTTCTACTGGTGGGTGCGTAGGGGTGCTGTCTTTGGCTGTAGTGGATTTTCGTTGGTGTTCCTTTTATTATCCCAAGATTTTGGCTTCCTCATCGAGTTACAGGTTGCCTCCATACAAGAGTATAGGTGGTTTTGAGGTCCCAGGTTTGCACAGTCCTGCGAATTTTGGGTTCAGTGTAGGTTGTATGGCACTTTTCCTGATGTTGTTTATCTCATACTGGGTATTACAGAATAGTGCCAGTGCATCTTGTTGGTCCTGGGACATGTCCTTTTCGTCCACTGTACGGGCAAATGCTGTTATCCCTGCAGTCAGTAATTTCAGTACTTTTCGCAATTTTACATCCATACTCCTGACTCCTGTTCCAATGTGTTTCCATATGCAGTTGTTTACTATTGGAACGTTTAGAGATATGCAATTGCCTGGTGCCTGGTGTCTCGCTGTGGTGTCCAGTACAGCCTGCTCTTGTAGCTGGTGTAGACACATGTAGTCTATGCTGGCAGCAATCTTTGGCTCCAGATTTTTACCAGTCTGATCCTGCTGTATAAAATTGGACACCATGTCTTCCTGCACCCCATGCACACTTATCTTTTCTTCTGCGGACCCCTCTTCCAGGTCAGCCCAGAACTGACCCGCAGTGCTCCCCTCCGATGAGGTGGAAGTACTGTGCAGCCCTTGAAAAGGTACTGCTGTGGGTTTACCATAGGGCCCACAGTGACCCAATTCCATCTCCCGGAGCCTGTCACGTTGGAGCAAATGCTCCACACACCGCTCCATTCGGCTCCAGCGTTTTCGGTCGCTGGTCGCCCGCGGTGGTTCGAAGTCGGACTCCTCTGAGTCCACGACCTTGTTCGTTTTGTGTCTAGCCTTGCCGCCCGGCTGCGTGGATTTGGCCGGTGCAGAGGCGACATCTGGCACAGCTGATCCCACTATGGGTGATCCAAGTGCCGTCGGCTGCTGCTGCTGGCTGCCCGCTGCTCCGCGGTCTTCCCTCCCCAGCTTTGTCGCAGCCCTCGTCTTCTTTGCTTTGTCCATTCCTACCTGTGGCGGGAAATGGGAACAAAAAAGACCGCAGAGTAAACGCTTACCTACTATTAGCGGCTTTTAAACTGCCGCTGCGGGGGAACGTCTTTCCACCGCGTCTGACGTTTCGCAATGCGTGTAGCGTAATGACATGCATGCGTCCTGGCGGGCTTCGTCACGTAGTCACTCACGTGACTCCGAAGTAAAACCTAAGGTTTTCCTTAGTCCTGAAAACTCCAATGAGCCAATTAAAATGCCCGGTCAGCAAAGGAGATTGTTTACGGCTGCCCTCGACTGCCTGTAATTAAATAGCGACCCCACTCCACTGCACTACGAGTTAAAAAGAACCATGCCGACCAACTTTTACTTGCGGAAAGTTTTTCAATATGTTGAAAGAATTTCCGCGACCTTGCTGAGGCCGCGAGTATCCGGGAACTTCCCTCGAGCATGAAGGAGAGTTCCAGGACCACATGTCAACCATGCTGCAAGTTTGAGTTGAGGGCAAACTCTTCTAAACTCGCAGATTAGGTTGCCGCAGTGGGACAGCCCCTTAAATGGCCTACCCCTTATTCTTAAACGGTGACCCCTGGTTCTGGACTCCCCCAACATCAGGAACATTTTTCCTGCATCTGGGACTAGGTTAAATGGGCATTCTTGTTCGGCATGGATGAGTTGGGCCGAAGGGCCTGTTTCCGTGCTGTATGACTCTGAGTTGCCAAGAACATTCAAGAGAGAGATCAAAGTTAAATGATTAAGTAAACATAAATATAATTCTGTCCAATTTAAACATAAATAAAATGAGCAAAAAATTCAAGTTCAACTCATAAAAGATTAATTCAAAATACACAATGTTTTTCTTGTTACAACTTTTTTATTCACAATTACCTGACAATATTATCTCAATATATTTAGTTGAGCCTGATACAGGTTTCCCACATTAAATCCACTTGGTATTCTCTCAGCATTCCTGTGAAAGTGACCCTTCAGTTCTTGCCCGTCTCTGAAATAATATGTCGTGGAGCTGTCCTTTTGTGTTTATTAATTATAAGTAAAATTCTTTGGGCATGGAATGCACTACTTGTGGCAGAAGCAGAAATCATAATAGTTTCAAAAGCAACTTGAATAAACATTTGAATCCAGTACCAATAAAAGGGAGATGAGACTAAATGGGGAATCCATTTGGAGAGCTGTAATGAAAGTCTTTGTGCTGCCTGCTTCTTCGTTTTCCAACCATTCAGGGTGTAAATTGAAATGGGTCATCTGAAATGTGGGTGGAGTGTAGCTGGGACATGTTGGCTGGTGTGGGTAAGGTGGGCTGAAGGGCCTGTTTCCACACCCTATGACGTTCCTTCAGCATTAACTGCACGATTCGCCAAGTCGCTTTCAGACAAAACTTTCCTCCATATTTGAGCAAAGCAAGAAGGAATCGACAAGCCGAGGCTTCACCAACTGCTGGTAGTCCGAGTCTTCAATGCACGGAGGGCTGGCCAGCACCAGCTTCCGTAATGCAGCCTAAAATAAACAGAAAGCGATGCTTCACAAAATATTATATTGGCATATCAGGTGAGTCACTGAAGCGCAAGCACACGAGAGAACTTCACCACCAATGCAAGCTCTTCCCAAAGCTTAAATTGTCTTTCATTATTTATTGTAAAATGTAAATTGATTTGATCTGAAGAGTGAGTTGATTAGAAGGCTGTGGAGGCCACGTCAGTGGATATTTTTAAGGCAGCGATAGATAGATTGTTGATTAGTACCGGTGACGGAGGTTATGGGGAGAAGGCATGGGGAATGCGGTTAGGAGGGAGAGATGGCAAAGTAGATTTGATGGGCCGAATGGCCTAATTCTACTATTTCTTATGACCTTATGAGAACACAGGACAGAGCAGCACAGGAACAGGCCCTTCAGCCACAATGTCCATGCTGACCGTGAGGCCCAATTAAACTAACCTCCTCTACCTGCAAGTGATCCAAGTCCCTCCATTCCATGCATATCCATGTGCCCACCTAAAAGCCCCTTAAATACCACTATGGTATCTGCCACCACCACCATCCCTCGCAGTGTGTACCAGGCACCATTTTGTATGAATACAGTCCAAAGTTGTTAAAAAACAGATTGTCTTTAATTTAATATATTGCAATTTTACATAAACCATAAACGGGCCTTAAAGGCACAGACACAGACACAGAGACACAGAGACACAGAGACACAGAGACACAGAGACACAGACACAGAGACACAGACACACAGACACACAGACACACAGAGACACAGAGACACAGAGACACAGAGACACACACACACACATACATAAAACAAACAATAATAGTGTAATGATGCTTTACAACCAGCATCAATTATTAAGTAAAGGTATAAAGTGTGGATAACTTTGCAACGTCATGTTTGGGCTTTGTGTTCAATGCCAGGAGAGTAATATTAAGCAACCTGGTGGCAATTTCTGTTCAGAAAAGAGATTTTTTTGTTCTTTAGGGTTTGGGAGCTAGTCCTGGCTAATTAGAAAATAAAAATGTTCACGGGGCTTTGAAGACGGTGGAGGGGGAATATGGGATTTGCAATTATTATAAAAATATTAAGAGAAAAAGCCTAATGGGCAGTGTTTGAAGTATCATTTGCTCTCCTGTTAATCTATATTTGCAATAACATTAGTCTCTCAATAAAAATCATACAAAATCACTACAAATATAACCTATCACATTTCATTTGGAAACATTTGAATTTCCCATTTACATCAACATTTTAACCATATAACCATATAACAATTACAGCACGGAAACAGGCCATCTCGGCCCTACAAGTCCATGCCGAACAAATTTTTTTCCCCTTAGTCCCACCTGCCTGCACTCGTACCATAACCCTCCATTCCCTTCTCATCCATATGCCTATCCAATTTATTTTTAAATGATACCAATGAACCTGCCTCCACCACTTCCACTGGGAGCTCATTCCACACCGCCACCACTCTCTGCGTAAAGAAGTTTCCCCTCATATTACCCCTAAACTTCTGTCCCTTAATTCTGAAGTCATGTCCTCTTGTTTGAATCTTCCCTATTCTCAAAGGGAAAAGCTTGTCCTTGCTAAATTCTAAATTACAAGCTTGGTAAATATAATGCCAACTAAAACTCATTTTTTGAATAAAGCTATGAAATGATATACAGGTGCACAACCTTTTATCCGAAGTTCCAAATAACGAAAACCTCCGAATAGCGACATTTTTTCAGTCCTTGAAGAAAGGTCCTTGAAAACGTTCACCGAGGGCGGCCCGCAGAGGTGACAGCGGAACCTCCGGTCGGTCCTCGAAGAAAGGGGAACTAAATCCCCATTCATAAAAGAGAAGGTGAGGGTATATTGCGCGAGGGTTAATAATTGACAATATGCTGCCACCTGCCCGCTGAGTTAAAAAAGTTCCCACGGTAGACTCACGATACACAGTGTATCGTGAGTCTTGCATGAGAACTTTTTAACTCAGCGGGCAGGCAGCAGCAAATTGTCGCTCCCTTAAGTTTCACCCCACCTACACCCCTCTGCTTCCCGGCCATGTGTGTGACCCCCTTCCCTCCCCTCTCCAGCTCCCCGCCCATTGCACCGACGCGGGGGTTTTGCACTGTCTTCACGTCGGAGCTAGTGCCAGTCACCGGAGACGTCAGGACCAACGGGACATCGGCCCCCAGGCCCACTGCAAGCACGGAGATCCCAGAGACCCACAGCCAGCAGCAGCCCAGCCCCGTTCCAATTCCAGAGGAACACGCTCCCCGTAGGGACCGAAGCTGATGGTGTGCAAGGTGCGTCTTGGTCTTGAGGTTGCGGATGAGGGGGCGCAGCTCGGGCTGTGAAGTCTCCGGCCACCCCCCTGTACAGGAGCTGAGACTGGGAACTGTGGGGTTGTTTGCAGTTGCAGAGGGAGGGGGCAAGGGCGGTACAGTTCCCAGTCTCAGCTCCATTCTAGGGGGTGACCGGAGACGTCAGGACCAACGGGACACCGACTGCAGGCACGGAGATCCCAGAGACTCACAGCCAGCAGCAACTCTAGCCCAGCCCCGCTCCAACTTCAGAGGAACCCGGGTTGCGGATGAGGGGGTGCAGCTCGGGCTGTGGGCGAAGTGCCACTTGTCGCTGTAGCGGCGCATCGGGGAGTGGGTTCTTGTTGGTCCTGACGTCTCCGGCCTCCGGATTCCCTGGACAGGAGCTGAGAGACGTCAGGACCACCAGAAGCCGCTCCCCGATGCGCCGCTACAGCGACAAGTGGCAGTTCGCCCACAGCCCGAGCTGCGCCCCCTCATCGGGACACCGACCCCCAGGCCCACTGCAAGCACGGAGATCCCAGAGACTCACACCCAGCAACAACTCTAGCCCAGCCCTGCTCCAACTCCAGAGGAACCCGGGTTGTGGATGAGGGGGCGCAGCTCGGGCTGTGGGCGAACTGCCACTTGTCGCCGTAGCGGCCCATCGGGGAGCGGATTCCTCTGGAGTTGGAGGGACAGGGAGACACAGCGGCTTTTGAGAATGGTGGGCAATCACTTCCAAAGTTCTGCCCACACAGTCAGTACACCTCTCCTACACTTGTCTCCCGCACTAAGATTATCTCGCAGAGAATGATCCCAGCCTAACCCTCCCTATTCTCTCCTATTCTGCAAGAAAAAACTACATTGAAGACTCAAACTCGCGATCGAGTAACTGCCGGGATCGAGGCGCAAACTCGCGACCTTGCGGATACGAGCCGAGCACTCTACCACTGAGCCAGCCGTTAAAATCTACGCTAAAAATCTTCCATTCCGAAAGCCGAAAAATTCTGAATTACGAAAAGTGTCTGGTCCCAAGGCTTTCGGATAAAAGGTTGTGCACCTGTATCAAGGAATGATGGATTATGGACCACGTGCAGGCGGAGGATTAGATTCTCTTGGCATCGTGTTCAACACGGACATTGTGGGCTGAAGGGCCTGCTCCTGTGCTGTACAGGTCTATGACATTCCATGAGTACTTTAAATGGACTAGATTAATCTGTGGGCATGATTTTTGCAAATAAAGTTTAGAACTATTCCGTTGCCTATAAATAGCTACAAATGCCACAAAATAAAGGAAATTTAAAAGCAATCACTTACCAAGCAAGCGACTAGTACTGAATCACTATTATTCCTCTCAGAGGGTGACCGACAGAGTTCAATCAGGCGGGGAATACCTGGGTATTCAGATAAACAGAAAACCTTAAGATCTTTGGTGGAGAACTGTGAAAATACATACAAACTAAGTGTATTAATCAACATTATATTTTCAACTCATTTGATATATTAGGTTTGGATTTTTAATGTTGATCAATTATGATCCTCGTGCAATGTAAGGGTTAAACAGACTCCTCAGTTAAAACCCTGGGATCTGTGGTTAAAATGGAGTTGTCAGCTCACAGCGGCATGCAAGTGGAGTAAGCAGAGACACAAGTGCTAGAGTAAAGGGCCTGTCCCACTTACGTGTCCTTGGCACGCCAATTACGTGACCTCGTGGTCGCGTTGAGCCGCGACGGTCCAGCGAAGGTCGGGCGCGATTACACAGCCGTCTGGAGCGCGTGACGCCATTTGAAGATGGACACAAAGCTGGAGTATCTCAGCGGGACCGGCAGCATCTCTGGAGAGAAGCAATGGGTGATGTTTCGTGTCGGGACCCTTCTTCAGTCTGAAAAGAAGGGTCTTGACCCGAAACGTCACCCATTGCTTCTCTCCAGAGATGCTGCCGGTCCCGCTGAGTTACTCCAACATTTTGTGTCTATCTTCAATTTTCTTGGCCTCGCTCTGGGAGTAGAAGTGGGGGCGGATCCGGACCGCAACGGCCGTGAGCCCCAGGCCGAGTTCGGCGATCGTTTGCCTGCTTCTGCTGCTGTTGAAGGTGAGACGTTGCGTCGCGCCAGGGTCTTGGGCCTGTCCCGCTTTGGCCGTCAGTTCCGTGACAGGCCGTTGGCGCGCGAAGATTTAATTCACTACAAAAATTTCGGAGCCCCGCGCGATGTCGCGCACAACTACATACCCCTCCGCGCTTCTCAGTGGGACCGGCCCCGCGCGGCCATACGATGCTCTTGCGCCTCAACACGACCACGAGGTCGTGTAATTTGCATGTCAAGGACACGTAAGTGGGACAGGTCCTAAACTCAGCAGGTCAGGCAACATCTCTGCAGTCTGAAGAGGGGTCTCGATCCGAAACATCGGCAGTTCCTTTACTCCAGAAAGCTGTCTGACCCATTGAGTTACTCTAGCTTCTTCTGTCACTCTGCAGAACATGAATAGGTGACGTTTTAGGTCGGGACCCTTGTTTAGACTGATTGTTGTGGGGGGGGGGGGGAGAGAAAGATGGAAGAGAGGAGGGGTAGGATAAAGCCTGGCAGATTATAGGTGAGGGAATGTTTTCATAGGCAGACGGTTGGATAAAGGCCAGAGATGTTACTCCAGTGCTTTGTGTCTTTATTTGTAAACCAGCATCTGCAGTTCCTTGTTTCTACGTCAAGCAAGTAGTCTCACTTGGAAGAAGCAATTAGATGCTGGAGAAATGCTCGGTGTCAATTAGATAAAGATGTAAATCATGAGGCCGCCTGCAAGGACACCCAGCAAATGGAGAAGATAAACTTTTCTTATCTGAATAAAGTTCATCAAGGTGCCTGATATAAGAAAATAATCCTTGTGTACAGTACGGAGAAGAACAGCTAGTATAAAAAAAGAAGAGACAGAGTGCTGGAGTAACTCAGTGGGTCAGGCACCATCTCTGGAGGACATGGATAGGTGACAGGAGGCATGGATAGTTGTACAGAGCCCAAGTGAGACCACACCTGGAGTATTGTGTGCAGTTTTGGTCCCCTAATTTGAGGAAGGACATTCTTGCTATTGAGGGAGTGCAGCGTAGGTTTACAAGGTTAATTCCCGGGATGGTGGGACTGTCATATGCTGAGAGAATGGAGCGCCTGGGCTTGTACACTCTGGAGTTTAGAAGGATGAGAGGGTATCTCATTGAAACATATAGGATTGTTAAGGGCTTGGACACACTATAGGCAGGAAACATGTTCCCGATGTTGGGGGAGTCCAGAACCAGGGGCCACAGTTTAAGAGTAAGGAGTAAGCCATTTAGAACGGAGATGAGGAAACACTTTTTCTCACAGAGAGTGGTGAGTGTGGAATTCTCTGCCTCAGAGGGCGGTGAAGGCAGGTTCTCTGGATGCTTTCAAGAGAGAGCTAGATAGGGCTCTTAAAAATAGCGGAGTCAGGGGATATGGGGAGAAGGCAGGAACAGAGTACTGATTGGGGATGATCAGCCATGGCGGTGGAGAGAAGCAATGGGTTGAATGGCGGTGCTTGCTCGAAGGGCCAAATGGCCTACTCCTGCACCTATTGTCTATTGTCCATTGTGACGGTTCAGGTCGGGACCCTTCTTCAGTTTGAAATCACAGTCAACATTTATTTGTGGATTAGGGTAGAAACATGGGCTTATTGCGTATATATCATTACACCTTGTCTACGGTTCAATATTAATTGTTTCTGAGGATTTGATCAATCGGTTTTACAAAGATATTTTGCAAATATACCCATTGCATCAATCGCCATCCCGTGAACTACAAAGTCAACCTAGTACCAATGCAGTGGAGGATATCTAATGATATATTTTCTCAAGGGAGGTTGTTCTTACAGTTCAGACTGGAGGCAATGCTGCAGATGTTTGGCTCCCTGCTTAAGCGGGCTAGTGTGACGGCAGACTTTTGTAACACTCTCTCCAATGCTTCACTCTCTGTTGAGATCCCTGGTGCGGGACGTTCATGGAGAAATTCCAGCAATAGTTCCACACCTTCAAGAAAAACGCAGATCAAAAGAAACAGAATCACAACTTAATGAAAACAGATGAGCCACAAGGAACTGCAGATGCTGGAATCTCTCGTTGAACAGAAAGTGCTGGAGTAACTCAGCGGGTTAGGCGGCATCTCTGCAAGGAATGGATAGATGATGTCTTGAGTTTGGACCCTTCATCTGACTATTGTCTGAAACATTATCAGAACAATCTATTATTGAGTCACGGAGCCATACAGTGTGGAAACAGGAATCAACCAACGTGTCCCATCCACACTAGTCCCACCTGTGTGCATTTGGCTCACAAACCTGTATGTCTTTGGAGTGTGGGAGGAAACCAAAGATCTCGGAGAAAACCCACACAAGTCACGGGGAGAACGTACAAACCTCCATACAGACATGTCAGGATCGAACCTGGGTCTCACGCATTGTAAGGCAGTAGCTCTACCACTGCGCCACCATGCTGCTCTCTCTAGCAATAAATCATTGTAATTGAGTTCCCTCTACAACCTTAGTTTGCAAGTAGAATAAATATTGCACGCAGCCTGCAATGCACCATGTAGGCACAGGTAAATTGCCTCTTGGGATCCGACCACTCCTTTGGACAGTGGTCAGATCCCAAATCTAAACAATCGGTCTAAACAAGATTTAGCATCCATAATATTGCTGTAGATCTTTGCCTCTATCTCTGGAAGCTCAGAGCGTGAGAAATATAAATACACCAAGAATCCCCCAATGGTGGCCTGCGGCATGGATGTACACTGTGAAGTTAGCAGTGTTGAAGTTTACAGATGGAATTTCAAAAAAGCTTTGAAGACCACTCTGTAATGTCACAGAAAAATAACAGAGGCAACAGTATTTAGTAAAAACAACCTAAGTGGAGATAAACCATTTAGAACGGAGACGAGGAAACACGGAAACACTTTTTCTCACAGAGAGTGGTGAGTGTGGAATTCTCTGCCTCAGAGGGTGGTGGGGGCAGGTTCTCTGGATGCTTTCAAGAGAATGCTAGATAGGGCTCTTAAAAATAGCGGAGTCAGGGGATATGGGGAGAAGGCAGGAACGGAGTACTGATTGGGGATGATCAGCCATGATCACGTTGAATGGCGGTGCTGGCACCAAAATACAGGAGATGCTGGAGATATTCCCTTTATCTTGCAGGGAATTTGTTTGTAATCTTGCTGCTGACTGGATAGCATGCAAGAGAAAGCTTTTCACTGTACCTTGGTACACGTGACAATAAAGTAAACTAAACTAAAATGCCGCGTCCATCCATCAGTGTGAGAGAAACTCAGACAAGTTAATATCTCAAGAACAGGAGGTACAAGAAAGTCCAGTTGCTTCTTGTCCTTTTCACCTCTATCCCTTGTCTCGATCTCAACCCATCTGCCAATCGACCTCCCCCCTCCCTCACCTGTATCCACCTATCACTTGCCAGGCTTTGTCCTGCCCCCCTCCTCTCTTTTCCAGCGTCCTCCCCCACTTCACATTGTGTTTTTGATTTTTTGTCTTTAGAGCGAATTCTGTCTTTAATTTGTGCATTGGTGATGTCCTTATTATTTATTTTACTCCGACTATATGTTTTTTTTCATGTTAATTTCTGTAAGGTGTCCTTGAGACTTTGAAAGGCGCCCGCAAATAAAATTTATTATTATTATTATTATTATTACTTCTCCATTAGTCTGTAGAAGTCTGTAGAAAGTTTATATTTTAATATTTTATCTTGTAGGTATCGTTAGCTTTTAGAAATGTTTGAATGGTGCGCTGACTGGCTGACATTTTTAAATTTCGTTGTACATGGTTCATGTAACAATGACAATAAAGAAACTATTCTATTCTAAGATGCTACCTGACCTGCCGAGTTCCTCCAGCGCTTTGTATTTTGTTCCAAGAATATCACATTGACTAACGGTTGAAGAAATGAAATGTTTTTGATAATAGACTAGTCCATAAACTGGTCCGTGAAGATGTGGATTATAGACATGTCCGATTCACTACACTTGGAAAACATTAGGCTTGTCTTGGCGGAAAAAAACAGATCAATTTCTTAAGACATGGATTTCTTATTTATTTGTCTTTCTTCTGCACTGCTTTGGTAGCTTAGGGGTCTTTTTCCTGCTCTTTTCTATTTTATCCCTTCATTCTTTTTTTTATTTTCCTTGTTTTCCTTTTCTTTTCTTTTTTCTTTTTTTTTAATTTAGGTTATAAGGTTAAAAATGAAGCTGTACAATAATTGTATAATTGTTATGCCGGTTGTCTTATCCTTCTACAATTGCTTCTAATAAAAAAAAAAAAATAAATAAATATATAAACTGGTCCTGAAATCAAGGCTGCCTTGACTAACACGGAATAGTATAACACAGGAACAGGTCCTTTGCCCTCAATGTCCATGTTGAGCAGAATGCTTCGATAAACTAATCTCCTCTGCTTGCACTAGATCTATATTCCTCCATTCCCTGCATATCCGTGTGTCCATCATAAAGCCTCTTAAACACCACTATCATATCTACCTCCACCACCACCCCCGGCAGCACGATTCAAGCACCCATTAGCCTCTCACAATAGACAGTAGACAATAGGTGCAGGAGCAGGCCATTTGGCCCTTCGAGCCAGCACCGCCATTCAATGTGATCACGGCTGATCATCCTCAATCAGTACCCCGTTCCTGCCTTCTCCCCATATCCCCTGACTCCGCTATTTTTAAAAGCCCTATCTTGCTGTCTCTTGAAAGTATCCAGAGAACCTGCCTCCGCCGGCCTTTGAGGCAGAGAATTCCACAAACTCACCACTCTCTGTGAGAAAAAGTGTTTCCTCGTCTCCGTTCCAAATGGCTTACTCCTTATTCTTAAACTGTGGCCCCTGGTTCTGGGCTCCCCCAACATCGGGAACATGTTTCCTCCCTCTAGCGTGTCCAAACCCTTAAAAATCTTATAGGTTTCAATAATAATCTGATAAGTTTCAATAAGAATAAATGTCTCAATTTGCCCTGCACATCTCAGTTTAGTGTAGGTTAGGTTAGAGATACAGCTGAGGAACAGGCCTTCAGGCCCACTGCATCTGTGCTGCCCAGTGATCCCCATACATTAACACTATCCTACGCACACTAGGGCCAATTTATACTTATGCCAAGCCAATTAACCTACATATCTGTACGTCTTTGGAATGTTGGAGGGAACCGAAGATATTGGGAAAAAACCCACGCCGTCACTGGGAGAACGTACAAATTCAGCACCCGTGGTCGTGATTGAACCCGGGTCTCTGGTGCTGTGAGCCAAAAACATATTAGTCTGAGTGAAGCAAAAGCCTTCAACAAACAGCTACGGAAAGGAAGGTGTGTCCACAGCCAATAACAACACCAGACAACTTTGGGTTGCAGCTGGTTTGTTAATTGTGGACCACTTTGTTTTTAAATCGGTGGTGCCATTTTCTTGGAGTATTATTGAAGAATAACTCTACATATTTTATTTATTTTTGGTGTGGTTGGGGGTGGATGGGTGAGATATTTCACAGAAGGGGAACTGAGCACAGAGAGACCAACACACAAATAACAGAATCTCGACAGGGGCAATTTGTTACTCTCACACCTCTTAAACAACTCTATCGGATCTGCCTCCACCACCACCCCTGGCAGCGTGTTCCATACTCACTGTGGTTGCAAGGGGGGGAATGTATGCAGCAACTGTCCGGAAAAAGTTAGGCAACAACTGTGTCTTTGCGAGGAAAGGTCAGGCAGAACAAATATATTGCACGAGAATATAGACTAGATGTCATGCGTGCAAGTGTACCCGAGTGCACACGGCAGCTAAACCTAGGCTGACAGAGAGCAGGCTCTCTTTCCAATCATCTGTTTGGATGGACACAATCAAACTCAAAAGTTAAACAGTGCAAATGCTTCAAATTTAACCCACCCATTTTTTAAACAGTATATTTCACTAAAAGGACCGAGTCCAAGATGAACATTAGGTTTCATTTATTGTACTACATTTATTTTGGAGTTTTAAAGCAAATAAATACCTAATTGTTATAAATCTGTTTCAAATATTTTTTTATCCGATTGGGGGCACAGCGGTAGAGTTGCTGCCTTACAGCGCCAGAGACCCAGGTTCGATCCTGATTACGGGTGCTGTCTGGAGAGTCCCGTGACCTGCGAGGTTTTTCCCCGGGTGCTCCGGTTTCCTCCCACACACCAAAGACATGCAGGTTTGTAGGTTGATTGGAGCACTGTAAAGATGTGTAAATTGTCCCAAATGTGTAACATAGAAATAGCATTGAATGAGAGGTCATCACTGGTCGGCATGGACCCGGTGGGCCGAAGAGCCTGTTTACACGCTGTGTATCTAAACTGAACTAAACTAAACTAATGACATAGTGGACTTTTTCCAGTCCCTGCTATTCCTTCATAAAGATTTGAATCAGATTTAGGATTTGCCGAACAGATTGTACCAGTGAAACCTGGCCTCCCTCCCCTGCCCTGCTGGAGCCCATTGGCTCTCTGCCCCACTATTGGTTGAACCATGCCAGAGAAATAAACTTAAATCAGAGATTTTTAGTTCATAATGCAATTTGAGACCATTCACACAATCCAACAGGCAGTAAATGTGATTGTTAATACTATCACGATTTTCAATGACTTTCAATGAGAATTGTAGGCACTGCATCAGTTCAACTATTTCAGTGCAGAAGAATGCTCTGAATGATTTTACTTCGGAGTCACATGAGTGACTACGTGAAGAACCCCACTAGGACGCATGCGTATCATATCGCTACACGCATTGCAACGAGTCACAGCAGGGGGGTCGACGTTCCCCTTAGCGGCAGAATTTAAAAGCCGGGAACAGCAGGTAAGGAGACTGCGTTCTTTCCACTTACTTTACAGGTAGAAGCATGGACAGATCCACGAGAAACAAGAAGGCTGCGAAAAAGCTGGCGGGGGAGAACCGCGGAGTTGCGGGCAGCCAGCAGCAGCCAACGGCACGCCAATCTCCCGTAATGGGAACAGCTGTGCCCAACTTCGCTCCCGCACCGGCCAAATCAACACCACGGCCGGGCGGTAAAGCGAAGCAAAAAACAGACAGAGTCGTTGACTCCGATGAGTCCAACTTTGAACAGCCGCGAGCGGCCAGTGCCCGTGAGCATTGGAGCCAGTTGGAGTGGCTAGGGGGAACAGGAGCAGCCGCGAGTGGCCTGTGCCCGTGAGCATTGGGGCTGGTTGGAGTGGCTGTTGGAGCAAATACTCCAAAGTGACAGGCTCCGGGAGAGGGAGCCTAGTCACAGTGGGCAGCTAGTAAGTCCTACAGCAGTACCTCTTGTGGGACTGCACAGTGTTTCTCCCTCATCAGAGGGGAGTACGGCGGGGGGTCAATTCTGGGCTGACCCTGAAGAGGGGTGCAGAACATACCCCTAGTGTGCATGGGGTGCAAGAAAACCTATTGGATATGGTGTCCCAGTTTATTCAACCCGACCAAACTGGCCAAAACCTGGAGCCCAAAATAGCTGCAAGTATCGACTACACGTCATTCAACCAGCTACAAGGACAGGCATTATTGGACACCACGGCAAGACACTTAGCACCAGGGAACTGCAAATCACTGAATGTTCCCAGTGTCAACCAGTGTATTTGGAAACATGTCGGGGCATCAATCAGAGCCAGGAATTTGAAAATACAAAAAGTTCTGAAAGTCCTAACAGCGGGAATTACGGCTTTCGCCCGCACATTGAACGAACAAGACATGACACAAGATCACCAAGATGCACTGGCTTTATTTTGCAACTCCCAATACGAGTTAAATAGTATTAGGAAGAGTGCCATCCAACCGGCGTTAGACCCCAATTTTGCAGGCCTCTGCAAACCTGGAACCTCCAAACCACCAATACTACTATTTGGAGGGGACTTATCCAAACAGGTAAAAGAACTTGACGAAGAGGCTAAAACCCTGGGGCTCATTAATGCAGCATCCAAAAACTACTACGGCCAGAAACAGCACCCCTACACACCCACCAGCCGGCCAAGACAAACTGGAGAAAGCGTAAAGATCAGGAACACCCAACATCGGTCTTTTTTAGGCCATGGCCCAGACCGGCCTTCCTGGAAAATGCGCAAACCCTCAACACCAACCCAACTACAGACCCAGACACCTGGCGCCTCAACGTCCACGGGGGATGCCGAAAAAGTAACAAACCTACCACTGGCAACCATGGAGGTAGGTGGGTCTGGTTCCTTACGAATTGAAGGGAGCATGGAGGTTGGTGGGAGATTACATTTCTATCTGGATGCATGGAATAAGTTAACTACCGACACTTATATTTTAAGCAGTATCCAGGGTTATACCATAGAATTTATACAAAAACATAACCCTCCAGTTCAGCATGTACCGAACCGAATGTTCGTGCTTACAGGCAAAGAAAAATCAAAAGCACATGCTGAACTACAGCGGCTTTATAAAAAAGGAGTAATTGAGAAAACCCAACACGAATCACAGGAATTCGTGTCCAATATCTTTATCAAAAACAAGAAAGATGGTGGTTGCTGCATCATCATCGATTTGACTAATTTGAATACTTTCGTACAATATATTCATTTCAAGATGGAAACCTTTGTTACTGCTAAGCAATTGATTTCCAAAGGTTACTACATGGCAAGCATCGATTTAAAAGATGCTTACGATACAGTAACCATAAGAGGTGACCACAGATGTTATTTAAAATTAAACTGGATGGGTCAGCAATGGCAGTACAGGGCACTACCTAATGGCCTAACATCAGCCCCCAGGCTGTTCATTAAAATTTTGAAACCAGCCCTAGCGTTTCTGCGGAAACAAAAACACATGGTAATGGCATATCTAGATGACATACTTATTGTGGGCAAAACTTTGGAATTGGCTAAACAAGCGGTAACAGCCACAAAACAATTATTTGAAACACTGGGGTTTATCATCCATCCAGTTAAATCTAAATTAACGCCTTCAACCACAATGGATTATCTGGGGTTCACCATTAACTCAGTTCACATGTCAGTGACTTTGCCGAAAGAAAAGGTTACAGCCTTAATAGAAGCTTGCAGCAAAATCATTGACATCACTAAACCATCCATCAGACTGGTAGCAAGAATAATTGGCAAAATAGTGGCTGCGTTTCCAGCCACACAATTCGGACCTTTACATTATCGAAATTTACAGAGGGCGAGAATACGAGCACTCAAAATTAATGGTGGTCATTTTGACAGACCAATGAAGCTACCACCAGAAGCCATAATGGAACTAAAATGGTGGGAAGATAACATTAGACATTGTTCCAATCCAATCATTGTCAGCAACCCGTCTATGGTGCTACAAATTGATGCCAGTGCACTTGGTTGGGGTGGTACCAATTCCATCTCCAGCTGTGGAGGGAGATGGAATGCACAGGAGGCATCATTATTACAAACACTGGGCATAAACTACCTGGAGATGTTAAGTGCATTCCATGGTCTTAAGTCATATTGTTCTGGGTCATATCACCAGCATATTAGACTACAAATTGACAATACTGCCGTGGTAGCATATATCAACCATATGGGTGGAAACAAATCGACATCATGTGACAATCTGGCCAACACAATTTGGCAATGGTGTATCCAGAGAGATATTTGGATATCAGCTACCTACTTACCAGGTAAACTAAGTTTAGTGGCAGACACCAGGTCACACAAATTCAATTAAAACACTGAATGGATGTTGGATAAAAATGTATATGCTGAAATTACAGCATGGTATGGAATACCAGATATCGATCTATTCGCATCCAGGCTCAATCACCAGTTATCGAATTATGTTTCATGGGAACCAGACCCTGGGGCAGCGGTAACAGATGCATTTTCGCTGCATTGGGGGAAATTGTTTATTTATGCATTCCCTCCTTTCTGCCTCATCAGTCGGGTATTAAGGAATATACAGCAAGACTCTGCGTCTGGTATTTTGATAGTACCCGATTGGCCTACTCAACCATGGTTCCCGGTGATACTCGACATGGTATTAGAACCATGTATCACCATCCATAATAGACCTAATTTACTGGTTCATCTTGTAACAAGGGAAAGTTACCCATGTCATAATTATACAAACCTATTAATTTGTAGTTTGAAAGCACCTCTACTACACCTGGGACTGACGGACCGAACAGTGGATATTATTTCAGCGGCCCACAGACAGTCCACCAAAAAACAGTACGGTGTACATCAAGAAATGGGGAAAGTGCTGTCACAACAATAACATCATCCACAGATCTATGAACATCCCGTCTGTTCTGGAATTCCTGACAAGCCTCCATTACGATGAGGGGCTCAGTTATAGTGCCATCAACTGCGCCAGAAGTGCTCTGTCAATATACCTGTGGCAAGGAACAGAGCGGCATTCTGTTGGGACACACCCCCTGGTAACCAAACTCATGAGGGGCATTTTTAATGTTAATCCCCCAAGAACCAGGTACTCCCAAATATGGGATGTGAGCATTGTACTGACCATGTTGAGAAACTGGTCTCCAGCTACAGCGCTGTCCCTACAGAAACTGACTATGAAAACAGTCATGCTGATGGCCTTGGTCACGGCACAAAGGGTCCAGTCGCTACAGAAACTAAGGCTGGACAACATGACTATTTCATCTGGAAATTTAACTTTTCACATCAATGAATTAGTCAAACAGAACAGACAGGGGTCAGCAGGCCTAAAAATAGAATTCAGGGCCTACCCGACAGATGATCGTCTCTGTATTGTAACACACTTACTATTATATATGGAGTATACTAAGATCATCAGAGGCAAAGAAATGGCACTTTTAATCAGCTACAAATAGCCACACAAAAAAGTGACAGTCCAGACCATCTCTAGATGGCTAAAACAGGTCCTAATAAAGGCTGGAGTAGACACTAACATTTTAAAATCTCACTCCGCCAGGGCTGCAGCTACATCAGCAGCTATGAAGTTGGATGTTCCTATGGACCAAATCCTCAAGACAGCAGGATGGTCAACGGAGAAAACTTTCCAACGATTTTTAACAAACCAGTAATTGAACCTGGAACATTTGCAGAAACAATTTTAAGTTCTGTAATATGATTTTACCCCATAAATAGAGGCTATAATTAGGTGTTAATAAATGTATCGATATTTTTCAATATCATATTGATGTCTAATGATGTTAACACTATTCTCCCCATAATCAAGGCAGGTGTAATGCATGGACTTGTTTCCACGGCATGAAATCACAGAGCTTTAAAATCTTCACGTAGTCACTCACGTGACTCCGAAGTAAAATAGTAAGATTAAACGAGAACTTACCAGTTTGAAGTTTGATCGTTATTTTATGAGGAGTAACATTGAGGGAATACGTGCCCTCCGCTCCCACCCTTGATCATATACTCAACTGGTATCTCTTCTCTAATCTTACAATGTTTAGTCATTACAGTTATCTTTGATTTCACACCGCTGCTTTGAAGAATGACACGCATACGTCCTAGCGGGGTTCTTCACGTATTCCCTCAACGTTACTCCTCATAAAATAACGATCAAACTTCAAACTGGTAAGTTCTCGTTTAATCTTACTATTAAATGCAAGTCATTAACATTGATAGTGTATAAAAAAATAATACATTCAAAACTGCTATGAAAGTTTTGATAGTTCAACATCATTATATCTGGCTGAAAAAATAAATTAAACCAGCAAGATGTAGCCACATGCTTGATTTGATAATTTATTATCCAGCATTAAGGACAATGTGTGCATTTCCTCATGGAACGTATGTCCTGATTAGACTAAGTGGTGCGGTATGGACTGAATGTGTGGAAGAAAATACAACGTGTGACATTTTACCAGTCACCTACAACGCTGTGAAAGGGATATACAGAGGGGCACTGTGAAAGCTTTGCCTTTGACTGTCTGAAATATAATGTAACAGTCCCTTGTAAACACAGCACAGACGGCCCATTGGCCAACCTCCACTGACCAGCGATCCCCGTACACTAACACTATCCTTCACACTAGGGACAATTTTTATCAAAGCCAATTAACCTACAAACCTGTACGTATTTGGAGTGTGGTAGAAAACCGGAGTTCCCAGAGAAAACTAACGCAGTCACAGAGTGAGCGTGTAAACTTCGTACAGACAGCACTCGTTGTCAGGATCGAACCTGGGCATCAACTTTACTGCTGCGCCACCATACCGCTTCTTGCAACATGCTGTGTTATATTTTCCATCATGCTCAGTTCAAATTGACCAATTCTCTCTACTTCCCTGTAAACAGAATGGTGCAGAAAAGACAGAAACTGAAAATACTAAAATATCGCAATGTTTAAGAAACATTTAGAGATGTACATAGATAGGATAGGATCTGGGCAGGTGGGACTAGCGTAGATGAGACATATTTGTCGGTGTGGACAAGTTGGACTGAAGGGGCTGTTTCCACATTGAATGACTATGCAGGAAACACAAATTAATATTCTTGTTCAATAGCTTTCTCCGAACTGAAACTGAAAATTAAGTTAGAATTTTATGGAGAAAGGTAAATGTGGGATGAAACAACATATAAAAGATATGCCACGTTGCCACACTTTCTCCTGCCCCCCCCCCCCTCCCCCTCCCCCCCTCCCCCCCAAACAATCAGTCTAAAGAAGGGTCCCGACCCTAAACATCACCTATTGACATTCCCAGAGATGCTGGCTCACCCGCTGAGCATCCCATCTCCAGCACTCTACATATGTCTCTACATATAAAAGACAGAATTTATGCCAGAATCTCTGATACTTCAGCTGTTCCATCAAATGTCAATACAGGAGGATACAAGGGAAAGGAGTTCAAAGAAGCAACACTCTGGTTGGAAAATTAAACTCACTCACAAAGCAGTGATGAAGTGAAAATGTTTGAAGGAAGAAGCGATTACGTGACATTGGCTTTTTTCCCCAAAGCCTGTGGTCTGGGAGGGTATGATGCGCGTTTTGTTCCACATACATGAGAAGGTGCCAACATTGGCACCCTGAATGTTGCTGGATCTCTGATGGAGGGGCAGGCTTCAGCACAATGGGAGGTCATGTTGCAGTTGTATAAGACGTTGGTGAGGCCGCATTTAGTAGCAATGTTACAAAATTTTGAGATTTAAAAAATCAAGTCTGCAATTTATCCCATCAGATAAAGCATAACAATAAGTTTAATTTGACACCTAATTCACTTTCATATCTCAAGTAATAAAAAAGTTATGGCCATTTTCATACTCGGAAATTAGCATCTTGTTCCCTATTGATTTTCTATGGACATAACAAAAAAGCTGTGATCGAGGACAGTCAAAAGCCCATAACCTTCTTAAAAATTAAGAGAACTGAATGAAATTTTCAGTTATCATAGATTGAAGCATTCTGAAACAAATATAAAATAATCTTACTTGGATGACCTGAAATTAAAGCATATAATTAGTTAGTTACCCAATTGTAGCTAATTTCAAACTTCAATCACTAGATCTAAACATCTATCCATTTCTTAATAAATGATTAACATTTTTAAATAGCCCAAATGTCCAAATAATATTAACAAATAATTCACAATAAAACATGATTTTTAAATCTCATTTACATCAATTTATAGGCCAAATGGAAGGAATTTAGTGTTCATTTGCTGTAAATTAAAGTCAATTTAAATCGGCTTTCTAGTGGGTTCCTGTGAACGCGCTGGTTTAGAACGTTCACATTGCGCTGGATTTGTGCCCTCAAGTGCCCAGAAAAATACTGCGGGATATAAAGAGCCCAAAATGAACTACTCGCTATAGAAAACTTTATATACAGGGTTATATACAAGCCCCATTTAATGTAAAAATAAGGTACATACCTTTAATTGTTTGCTTTATAAAACCCTGGGGCTGCGAGAGGTTGCGGAGTGAGAGAGTGATTTTTAAACTACTATAAATATTATACAAGGCCATAAAAACTAATAATACCTTTTGCGACGGGGTCTTTCAGCGATTTTCCATTAATGATTTACTAGGCTGAACATTTTCGATTGGAACAGCCTAGTAAAAATCGCGTTTTAAACCCGCCCCCTCTAAACAGCGCCAAAATCACGCACACGGGGTGGGGCAGATGCTCAGCCACGATTCAGGTAGGTTTTGTAACATACCTACATTTAGAGTATCGTGTTCAGGTCTGGGCACCATGTTATAAGAAAGATGTTGTCAAACTGGAAAGGGGACAGTGAAGATTTATGAGGATGTTGCCAGGAATGAGCTATAGGGAGAGGTTGAGTAGGCTGGGACACTATACTATTCCTTGGAGCGCAGGAGGATTAGGGGTGATCTTATTGAGGTGTCTAAAATCATGAGAGGAATAGATCGGGTAGATGCAGAGTCTCTTGCCCAGAGTAGGTGAATCAAGGACCAGAGGACATAGGTTTAAGGTGAAGGGGAAAAGATTTAATAGGAATCTGAGGGGTAACTTTTTCCACAAAAGAATGGTGGGTGTTTGGAACAAGCTGCCAGAGGAGGTAGTTGAGGTAGGGACTATCCCAATGTTTAAGAAACAGTTAGACATGTACATGGATAGTACAAGTTTAGAGGGATATGGACCAAATGCAGGCAGGTGGAACTAGGAGTGCAGCTGGGACATGTTGACTTGAGCAAGTTGGGCCGAAGGGCCTGTTTCCACACAGTATCACTCTTCGACTCTATGACTCTGTGACAATCCTACTGCAACTTCCTTCACAATAGCTCTTAACTTTGTTCATTATTAACTCTCATTGCCATTCCTCGCACACAACAACAAAACATCACAATTCAGTCTTAGAATAAATATAATCTGAACATCTGCAAGAAGTTGTTTACTGGTTTACTTGTCTACAGATAGGAAAGGTTTCGAGGGATACGGACCAAACGCGGGCAAATGGGACTCAAGTAGATGCCACATATTGGTCAGCAGGGGCAAGTTGGGCCGAAGGGCCTGTTTGTGTGCTGCATGGCCCCTAGACCCTACCGGGCATAGAATGATTTAAACATTGAGTGAAGGGAGCTATTGACAATGAATGGAATGGAAGGAGAGCCCTTATAAACCTTCAATAGAAATACTTAAATAGGAACTCAATATTGTGACTGTAACTTTGATGAAAACTAGTATAATGGTAATACAAAAAAAATCCTAATCCTACTAAACATTCTGTAAGTATTGAAAAGAATGATTGGTAAGTCAGCATTGAGGTCTTGAAAATTGTCATGATCATTAATTATCACTTGAATGTTGGAAGCATTATATTCCTGGGGTGAATGTAGTGTTCGCACTGAATAGAAATGATCAGGGCAGGCATCATCTCTGGAGAGAAGAAATGGGTGATGTGTCGAGATCCTTCTTTAGATTTAAGAGGGGTCTCGACCCGAAACATCACCCATTACTTCTCTCCAGAGATGCTGCCTGTCCCTGAGTTACTCCAACATTTTGTGTCTATCTTCGGTGTAAACCAGCATCTGTAGTTCCTTCCTGCACATAAATGATAAGGACTTCTTTATGCTGTTTGCTGTCAAGGATGCCATTGATGTTTGTGACTGAGCTTTGGATGTGAACCTGTCTTCCGTTCTTATTAGTCATTGTCAACTAAGTAAGATTCTTCCAAATTTGAGTCATGGAGTCAAGCAGCTCGAAGTCAGGTGCTTCAGGTCAGTTTGCCCGTGCTGATGAAGGTGGCTCACCCTTCCTGCTGTGTTTGGCCCATATCTCTCTAAACAATTCTTATCCATATACCTGTCATGGTGTCTTTTAAATGCTGTTATGGTACCTGCCCCAATGGGGACACCGCAGTGTAGAGTTGCCACCTTACAGCACCAGGGACCCGGGTTCGATCCCAACTATGGGTGCTGTCTGTACGGAGTTTGTAAATTCTCCCCATGACCCCACGTGCATTTTCTCCAGGATCTCCAGTTTCTTCCCACACTCCAAAGACGTACTGGTTTGTAGGTTAATTGGCTTGGTATAATTGTAAATTGTCCCTTGTGTGTGTAGAATAATCACTGGCCTGTTTTCGTGAAACTAAATTAAACTAAACCAAACTAAACTAAACTAAACTGAACTAAACTACCTCCGTGGCTGATCATTCCATATTCCCACCACTCTCTGTGTGAACAAGCAGTCCCTCAGGTTCCTATAACTTTTTCCTCTCACCTTTTACTTTAAACAAATTACTTAAATATTATTCATGAAACCAAATTCTTATCATGATTATCAAGATTATATGATGGTAAACCTTCTGAATAAATAATCACAGGATTAGACCCTCATTTATTGTGTACGCATTTATAACAGTAAGACAAAGATCTGAACAAATATTTACCATTTTCCTGTATCATCTCGGATGGGCATTGATCTAATACAGCCATATTTGCCAGTATCGTCACCACCTGCATCAGATATAACACATAAACAAATATCACATAATTTGTACATTAATAAAGTTATGTCATAAGGTCAGAAGTAGAATTAGGCCATTCTGCCCATCAACTCTACGCTGCTATGGCTGATCTATCTCTCCCTCCTGACCCCATTCTCCTGCCTTCTCCCCATAACCTCTGACACCCTTTCCAATCAAAAATCTATCTATCCCTGCCATAAAAAATATCCACTGACTTTGCCTCCACAGCAGGCAGACAGAAATGCTGGAGAAACTCTGCGGGTGAGGCAGCATCTATGGAGCGAAGGAATAAGTGACGTTTCGGGTTGAGACCATTCTTCAGACTGATGTGGGGGTGGAGGTGGGGGCGGGAAGACGAAAGGAAGAGGCAGAGACAGTGGGCTGTGGGTGGCTCACCCTACCTGGGGAAGGAGGGCCCATATCTACCTGAAAAAACAATGGTCCTACCCAATCTATGAGGCCACATGTGCTAACCAATTGGTGATGTCTTTAAAATGCTGTTATAGTACCTTCCCCCCCTGGGTGCTGCCACTATGAGGGTCTTCACCTTTTCCCAACCTCCATCCCAGATGGTGCTGTCCCCCGAGTTTGTAAATTCTCCCCGTGACCCCCCTTGCATTTTCTCCAGGATCTCATTTCTCCCTTTCTTTCCCACTCCAAAGACTCTACTGGTTTGTAGGTTAATTGGCTTGGTATAATTGTAAATTGTCCCTTGTGTGTGTAGAATAATCACTGGCCTTTTTCGTGAAACTAAATTAAACTAAAACCAACTAAACTAAACTAAACTGAAACTTTCTTTCCCTTTCCCCAACTTTCTGATCATGTAATTTTCTTCACTCTCCCTCCTTCTGAACCTTTCCAGTCCCTTTTCTTTTCCTATCTTCCTTTTTTTCTCTCCCTCCTCCCTTCAAACTCTCTCACCCTCAGATTAGATCTTCTCCTCAGTTTACTATCCTTTTTTTCATGCTTTCCTCCACCTTTTACTTTAAACAAATACTCTTTATCTTTCCTTATCAATTCTTATCATCCCTCTATTATCAGATCCTTTCTCTCCTCTTCCAGTTGGTAAACCTTCTGAATAAATTAATCACAGGATTCTCTTTCACATTTCTTTGTACTTCTTTATAACAGTACAGTCTTTTCTTTTTTCCCCCCTACCCCCATTCTCTTCTCCTTCTCCTTTCCTTCCTATTTTACCATTTTCCTGTATCATCCTCGGATGGGCATTGATCTAATACAGCCATATCTCCCCCCTTCAGTATCGTCACCATCTCTCCTCAGATATCACACCTTTTCTCCTCATTTCTAGCATCTTTCCCTCTCCATAAAAAGTCCTCCTTCCTCTTTCCCTCTCCTCCCACTATCCATCTCCCCCCCTCTTCCCCTCTTCTTTTATTCCTTTCCTTCTTTTCCCGGCTGATGGCTGATCTATCTCTCCCTCCTCTCCTTCCCCATTCTCCTCTCCCCTCCTCCCTCCCTCCCCCATCTTTCTCTGACACCCTTCCAATCAAAAATCTCTCTTCCCCTGCCATAAAAAATATCTCACTGACTCTGCCTCCACAGCAGGCAGACAGAAATGCTCCTTCTTTTCTCCTCTGGGGGTGACTATCCCTTTTCAGCATCCCCCTTGGAGCGAAGGAAAAGTGACGTTCTGTCGTCCCCTCTCTTCCTTTGTCCCTGTTCTTCATCACGCGGGGGTGTCATCTTCTCCCCTGCCCTCCGCCTCTGGAGCTGATCCCCCTTGGAGAAATGTGGGGGTTTAGGGGCGGGAGAAGGAGCGGAGACAGTGGGCTGGGACTTCCTGGGAAGGGGAGGGGAAGGAGGGAGAAATCATGACTCCCCTGAATTGGAGAAGTCAATGTTCATACCGCTGGGGTGTAAACTACCCAGGCAAATATGAGGTGCTGCTCCTCCAATTTGCGATAACCAACCTGATCTCCCGGTGGCCCAGCACTTCAACTCCCCCTCCCATTCCTTTCTTCTTCCGCCCCCCACCCCCCCATCAGTCTGAAGAAGGGTCTTGTCCCGAAACATCACCTATTCCTTCGCTCCATAGATGCTGCCTCACCCGCTGAGTTTCTCCAGCTTTTTTGTCTACCTTTGATTTTTCCAGCATCTGCAGTTCTTTCTTAAACTTTTCGTTGCCTCCACAGCCTTCTGTGCCAAAGAATTCCACAGATTCACCACCCTCTGACTAATGAAATGTCTCCTCATCTCCTTCCTAAAAGATCGTCCTTCAACTCTGAGGCTATGGCCTCTATTCCTAGACTCTCCCACAGGTGGAAAACATCAAAGTTTGTGTAATAATACCTGAAATAATTTTATCATTCCCTGTTGCCAATTGGATCCCAGGTATTCTCCCCCTTTTAGTTTAGTTTAGTTTATTTATTTATTGTCATGTGTACTAAGCTCCAGTGAAAAGCTTTTGTTGCATGCTACCCAGTCAGAAGAAAGGCAATACATGATTATAATCGATCCATTCACAGTTTATAGATACTTGCGTACATTTATAGATACTACAATGCGTACATTTGTGAAAATATTGTTCCTCATCTCTGTACTAACCCTGTTCCGGATCTCTCCAGATTCTCAGCTTCCACATCGCCATAAGACCACAAGACGTGGGAGTATAATTAGGCCATTTGGCCCATCAAGTCTGCTCTGCCTTTTGATCACAGCTGATCTATTTTTCCCTCTCAACTCCATTTCCTGCCTTCTCCCCGTAACCTTTGACACCCTTAACTAATCAATCACTGCTTTACAAATCCCCATGGATGGCCTCCACAGCAATGTGGGGCAATGAATTTCACAGATTCACCAGCCGTAGGCTAAATAAATTCCTCCTCATCTCCATTTTAAAGGTACGTCCTGTTATTCTGAGGCTGTGCCCTCTGGTCCTAGTCTCTCCCACTAATGGAAACATCCTTTCCATGTCCACTCAATCTGGGCCTTTCATTACTTGATAGGTTTCAATGAGATCCCCCCCTCAACCTTCTAAACTCCAGCGAGTACAGGCCCAAAGCCATCAAATAGTCCCCATACATTATCCCAATCACCCCTGGGATCATTCTCGTGATCACCATGTACGACATCATCGTATATCACATCAGCTGGTCAAGCTGGCCACCCGTGAGTCACGGCGCCAGGCGAAGAGAGCTCTGCCCGAGCCTGATGCGTGCCCCTTTTCCGGGGTTATGTCCATGCCCGGTGATAATAGATAAGGGACAACGCACTGTCATGGGTGCCCTGGAAGATTTCTGGGACCGCTGGACACCGCGGGGGGGGTGTTGGAAGTTGTTTAATGATTAGTATATTCGATATTTATGCATATTTGTTTTACTTTGTACTATGGTGGTGGGTTTATTGCTATTGTTTTGTATTACACATATTACTCTTGTAAATAATTGATTACATTTATTTTTGGTTAAAAAAAAATTACATCAGCGTGCATAAATGCAGATGATGTCCCTGAACTTTGTTACCCACGTCATTTTAAGCTAATCAGTAATATCTGCAAACTTCAGTCAGGCAAAAATGATGACTGCAGACACAAAATGCTGGAGTAACTCAGCGGGGCAGGCAGCATCTCTGGAGAGAAGGAATGGGTGACATTTCGGGATGTGACCCTTCTTCAGACTGATGTCAGGGGAGTGGGCGGGACAGAAATAGATTGTGGTCGGAGAAAGTAAGACTGGTGGGAGAACTGGGAAGGGGGAGGGGATGGAGAGGAAAAGCAAGGGCTATTTGAAGTTAGAGAAGTCAATGTTCATACCGCTGGGGTGTAAGCTGCCCAAGTGAAATATGAGGTGCTGTCCCTCCAATTTGAGCTGGGCCTCACTCTGACAATGAAGGAGTCCCAGGACAGAATGGTCAGGTTGGGAATGGGAGGGGGGGTTAAAGTGCTGAGCAACCAGGAGATCGGCGGACTGAGCGGAGGTGTTCAGCGAAACGATCGCCAAGCCTGCGGTTGGAACAGCGGATACAGTAGATGAGGTTGGAGGAGGTTCAACTGAACCTCTGCCTCACCTGGAAAGACTGTCGGGGTCCTGGGATGGAATCGAGGGGGGAGGTAAAGGGACAGGTGTTGCATCTCCTGTGGTTGTAGGGGAACGTATCTGGGCGGGGGAGGTTTAGGTGGGTAGGGACGAGTTGACCAGGGAGCTGTGGAGGGAATGGCTTCTGCGGAAAGCAGAAAGGGGTGGAGATGGGAAGATGTGGCCAGTGGTGGGATCCCGTTGGAGGTGGCGAAAATGTTGGAGGATTATATGCTGTATGCGACGGCTGGTAGGATGGAAGGTGAGGACAAGGCGGTCTCTGTCCTTTTACGAATGGGGGGAGGAGGGAACAATGATGATTATTCACAGACTGTTAGGGTGGCCATGGTGGCGCAGCAGTATTGCTGCCTTACTGCACTTGCAGCACCAGAGACCCGGGTTCGATCCTGACTCCAGGTGCTGTCTGTACGGAGTTTGTATGTTCTCCCCGCGACTACGTGGGGTTTCTCAGAGATCATCGGTGTCCTCCCACACTCAAAAGACATACAGGTTTGTAGGTTAATCGGCATGGTATAAGTGTAAGATAGTGTTAATGTGCGGGGATTACTGGTCAGTGCAGACTCGGTGGGCCGAAGGGCCTGTTTCCGCGCTGTAACAAAACTAACAAAAGACAATCCAGCCCTATTTAAACACCAATAAACACAGCTTTTAAAATATTTTTTTGTGCAATGTTAAACATATTTTGTTATTGACAGTGTGTACAAGTTTCATTGCATTTGCTTTCTGAAAAATCCTACACATCGAGTCAGTTTAAGAAAGACATAAGTCAGAATGTTGCCATTTCCTAGACTTGCAGTGGCTAGACTAATCAATTAATCCACCATGAATGCCTCAATAAATGCTTATTTCGACAATATGAATTGGACATCTTACAAAAATCATTCTGCTTATTTATATTGACTGATTTCAAACGTCTGACCTTTCAAAGAAAAGCTCCCTCCGGTGATAAAAAAAAGGATAATTTGTCTGCGTGTATTTGCAGCATTTTCTACTTTTAGATACTGCCCTAACTCACTGGATGAACTCAGCAGGTCAGGCAGCATCCGCTGAGGGAATGTTCAGGCAATGTTTCAGGTCAGGACCCTTCCTCAGACTTTCTAAACATAGAAACATAGAAACATAGAAATTAGGTGCAGGAGTAGGCCATTCGGCCCTTCGAGCCTGCACCGCCATTCAATATGATCATGGCTGATCATCCAACTCAGTATCCCGTACCTGCCTACTCTCCATACCCCCTGATCCCCCTTAGCCACAAGGGCCACATCTAACTCCCTCTTAAATATAGTCAATGAACTGGCCTCAACTACCCTCTGTGGCAGAGAGTTCCAGAGATTCACAACTCTCTGTGTGAAAAAGTTCTTCTCATCTCAGTTTTAAAGGATTTCCCCCTTATCCTTAAGCTGTGACCCCTTGTCCTGGACTTCCCTAACATCGGGAACAATCTTCCTGCATCTAGCCTGTCCAACCCCTTAAGAATTTTGTAAGTTTCTATAAGATCCCCTCTCAATCTTCTAAATTCTAGAGAGTATAAACCAAGTCTATCCAGCCTTTCTTCATAAGACAGTCCTGACATCCCAGGAATCAGTCCGGTGAACCGTCTCTGCACTCCCTCTATGGCAATAATGTCCTTCCTCAGATTTGGAGACCAAAACTGTACGCAATACTCCAGGTGTGGTCTCACCAAGACCCTTACAACTGCAGTAGAACCTCCCTGCTCCTATACTCAAATCCTTTTGCAATGAAACTCAAATCCTTTTGCAATGAATTTGCTAAAGAAAGGTCCCGACCCAATGCGATCACCTGTCGGTCTGACCAAGGTCCCAGAACGTCACCCATCCTTCCCCTCCCCAGATGCTTCCTGACCATGTGAGTTGTTATCGTGTCAGAGAGTCATTCAGCACGAAAACAGGCTCTTTGGCCCAACAGCTACATGCCTAGCTGGTCCCATTTTCTTCCCAGCTTCGTCCCAGCTATTATCAGGCAACCAAATCATCCTACCACAACCAGAGAGCAGTCTTGAACTGCTATCTACCTCATTGGTGACTATCCTTGATTGGACTTTGCTGGCTTTACCTGAAGCGGCCGTTCCAGGTGTCCCAAGCCACTGAGAGGGTTCTCCCGACGCCGGAGCACCATCACCCGGCGAGAGGGCTGGAACATCAGGCCCCGTAGCAGCACTTGCGGAGGCCTCAATAGGCCCAACTATGGGTGGACAAGGTGATGGGGACTGGACTTTGTGCCTTCCCTCACAGTGGGAACCATTATGGGATGATGTTTTTTATGTTATTGTTAAATTCTTTAATGTTGCATCTTATCTTTATCTGTGTGCTGTATGGCAAGTCAAATTTCACCACACCAATTGGTGTATGTGAAAATATATGTCCTTTTTATCCTTTGTATCCTTTGTTATTCCCTTATCATGTATCTATACACTGTAAATGGCTCGATTGCAACCATATATTGTCTTTCCACTGACTGGTTAGCTCACAACAAAGAGCTTTTCACTGTACCTCGGTACACGTGACAATAAACTAAACTGTAAACATTTGCCAGACGGTGGTCTTTTCTCACCCTAATCTGCGTGGATTTGGGCGTATTAGCTATAAGGAGAAGGTAGACACGAAAGCTGTAATAACTCAGCGGGACAGGCAGCATCTCTGGAGAGAAGGTGATCTTGGCAATTTGTTCAGCACAAACATTGTGGGCTGAAGGGCCCGTTCCTGGGCTGTTCCAAAGTCTCTCTCTCAACTGTGAAAGTGGTGCAACCAAAATGCAAGATGTTATTTTCTGTAACAGCAAGATCATAAGAAAAAGAGGCCTTCGCATAGCACGCTACACCCTGTAATTTACATGTATTGATGCTTGAGAAATGGGTCCTTTTAATTTAGCTTTTTGCATAATTGTAATTAATTAATATATAATTTATTATAAAACTATGAATCTTCTCTATCAAATATACATCGATGGAGACCCCTGAGATTTATTTACAAAATCCCTGCAACTTAAGTCAAGATCATTAACAAACTCACAAAATAGTTCTCATCATAGGAATGATCTTCTAATAGAGTTTTATCTTCTCATTCTGTTCTCATTAAATCATTCACACCATGTTTTAATAATCAGCATTTAATTCCATGTATATAGAATTCCCAATAAACAAAAAATAAAGAGAACGTTAGGTCTGGTGTTAGAAAGTAATTAATTTGCCGATCTTTGCAAAGCACTCGAAAAAAATCCATTTAGATATTGTGCATGCACATGGGTAACAGTAAAAAAGTTGCAGAAAGTAATATTCAGAACAGCAGCAGATCTCCGACTTGCACATTAAACCCACACAACATTCAGAACAGAAAACCTAGAACATAGAACAGTACAGCACAGAAACAGGCCCTTCGGCCCACAATGTCCATACAGAATATGATGCCAGGACCAATTCTTATCTGCCTGCGCATAATCCATATTATCCAGAGGTCTTTAAAATGATGAGAGGGATAGACAGAGTTGATGTGGACAAGCTTTTCCCTTTGAGAATAGGGAAGATTCAAACAAGAGGACATGACTTCAGAATTAAGGGACAGAAGTTTAGGGGTAATATGAGGGGGAACTTCTTTACGCAGAGAGTGGTAGCGGTGTGGAATGAGCTCCCAGTGGAAGTGGTGGAGGCAGGTTCATTGGTATCATTTAAAAATAAATTGGATAGGCATATGGATGAGAAGGGTATGGAGGGTTATGGTACAAGTGCAGGCAGGTGGGACTAAGCGGAAAAAAATTTGTTCGGCATGGACTTGTAGGGCCGAGATGGCCTGTTTCCGTGCTGTAATTGTTATATGGTTATATCATAATTCATTTCATACAACACAAGAACAGGCTCTTCGACCCACAACGTCCGTGCTGAACACAATGCCATTACATCTACCTGCACATGATCCATATCCCTCCATTCCCTGCATATCCATGTGACTATCCAAAAGTCTCCTAAACGCCACTATTGTATCTGCCTCCACCACCACCTCTGAAAGCACGTTCCAGACATCCACCACTCTCTGGAAAATAACATCTCTCCTTTAAACGCCCCCCCCCCCCCCCCCCCCCCCCCCCCCCCCCCCCCCCCCCCCCCCCACCTTAAAGCTATGCCTGCTAGTCTTTGACATATCCATCCTGGGACAAGGTTCTATAGCTATGCCTCTCACAATTTTATATTTCTATCAGTTTTCCCCTCAACCTGAGGCAAAATTCAAGAGATTCTGGGATATTGTTCTCGTACCCTGACATGCTAGAAGCCAAAATCACCTCGACCTCACTACAAGTGCAACTTGCCTTTAGTCTTGGGTCAGGACGTCATCTGTCCATTCCCTCCACAGATGCTGCCTGACCTGCTGATTTCCTCCAACACTTTTCATTAAAATATATTGTCATGGTGAAAAAAATAAGATTAGGAATCGGTAAAAGTGCTGGAGGAACTCAGAAGGTCAGGCAGCATCTGCGGAGGGAATGGACAGGCAACGTTTCAGGTCGGGACCCTTCTTCCAACATCCATTCCCCCCCACAGATGCTGCCTGACCTGCTGAGTTCCTCCAGCACTTTAGGTTTTGCTCCAGATTTTAACTCCTGCAGTTCCATGTGTCTCCAATAGAAATAGGTATTCTGGAGAAGGATATAATTGTGACTAAGGCAGTGTTGCCATTAGAAAAGTAAACTTGTCATTAAGAAAAACAGGAACTACCAGCAGGCAGCTACAGCCTCAAAAGGTCAGTGGTACCTCAATGTTGTCACCAGAATGTAATTTAACTGAAAATATGTTGTGCTGAGCAAACGCACTCACAAAGTGAGATAAAGCCTTTTATTGCATTGGATGCATTACCCTTCAGACAGCTACAAGTCTCCTTGGTAGATCTCGCTCTGCTCTGAGGAAAGATTGCTGTCCTTGAACGGCTCTTGGTAATTTTGCACGGCTGATTGTTGGCCACAGAGCACTACTCCACGACACCCAGAGGCTGATAGTTCCCACATTCACCGTACATCGTGACTCCTTCAACATGCCAGCCTACTCTGATTTCTCTTTAGGTACCTTAAATGACATTCCTGGCTTACCCTGCACTTCATAGTTCCCATTTTTACATGGAAAGACTTTTGCTGGGACATTTTAATGACTCCACCGAGAAAGAAATAGTTGGATGTTGGAGGTAAAAGATGATTTTTTTTCTAAAACTGTTTTTCACCAGAACTGATGGAGTACTATGCGTTTTGCATGTGGCTGGTGTGTTTATTGTGTACGAGAGTACATGTGTGCATGTGTCTGTGTGTGCATGTGTATGCGTGTGTGCATGTGTACGTGTGTGCATGTGTACGTGTGTGCATGTGTACGTGTGTGTGCATGTGTACGTGTGTGTGCATGTGTCTGTGTGTGCATGTGTACGTGTGTGTGCACATGTGTAGGTGTGTGCATGCGTAGGTGTGTGCATGTGTACGTGTGTGTGCATGTGTACGTGTGTGTGCATGTGTCTGTGTGTGCATGTGTACGTGTGTGTGCATATGTGTAGGTGTGTGCATGTGTACGTGTGTGTGCATGTGTACGTGTGTGTGCATGTGTCTGTGTGTGCATGTGTACGTGTGTGTGCACATGTGTAGGTGTGTGCATGCGTAGGTGTGTGCATGTGTACGTGTGTGTGCATGTGTCTGTGTGTTGCATGTGTATGTGTACGTGTGTGCATGTGTACGTGTGTGTGCATGTGTACGCGTGTGTGTGTTAATTCTGGCCAAATTGGGGATTGCCAGGACATTAAAATTAAGCAAAGGCTTCTGTGCTATTAGGTCATTTGGTTGATTTAAATGTGCCTTCTGCAGAAATGGGACAAGCTGCAGAATGGTGCCAGCTTGTCTGGAGCCTGGACAAGAGTTGCAGGGAAAGACATTACACAATAGACAATAGACAATAGGTGCAGGAGTAGGCCATTCGGCCCTTCGAGCCAGCACCAATGTTATCATGGCTGATCACCCCCAATCAGTCCAAGTCAGCATGGATTTATGAAAGGAAAATCATGCTTGACTAATCTTCTGGAATTTTTTGAGGATGTGAAAAGTAAAATGGATGAAGGGGAGCCAGTGGATGTAGTGTATCTAAACTTTCAGAAAGCCTTTGATAAGGTCCCGCACGGAAGACTGGTGACTAAAATTAGAGCGTATGGTATTGGGGGTAGGGTGTTGACACGGATAGAACATTTGTTGGCAGTCAAGAAGCAAAAAGTAGGGTCCTTTTCAGAATGGCAGGCAGTGGCGAGTGGAGTGCCGCAAGGCTCGGTGTTGGGGCCACAACTGTTTACCATATATATTCATGATTTGGAAGAGGGAATTAGGAGCAACACTAGCAATTTTGCGGATGACACAAAGCTGGGTGGCAGTGTGAATTGTGAAGATGATGTTAGGAGGTTGCAGGGTGACCTGGACAGGTTGAGTGAGTGGGCAGATGCGTGGCAGATGCAGTGTAATATAGATAAATGTGAGGTTATCCATTTTGGTGACAAAAACAAGGGGGCAGATTATTATCTCAATGGGGTTAGGTTAGGTAAGGGGGAGGTACAGCGAGACCTGGGTGTCCTTGTTCACTAGTTACTGAAAGTTGGCATGCAGGTACAGCAGGCAGTGAAGAAAGCTAATGGAATGTTGGCCTTCAATTCAAGAGGATTTCAGTATAGGAGTAAAGAGGTTCTTCTGCAGTTGTATAGGGCTCTGGTAAGACCATACCTGGAGTATTGTGTACAGTTTTGGTCCCCTAATTTGAGGAAGGACATCCTTGTGATTGAGGCAGTGCAGCGTAGGTTCACGAGATTGATCCCTGGGATGGCGGGACTATCATATGAGGAAAGATTGAAAAGACTAGGCTTGTATTCACTGGAGTTTAGAAGGTTGAGCGGGAGGGGGATCTTATAGAAACATATAAAATTATGTCCGGACCGGACCTACTGAACATCGCCGCCAGACCGGGGCTCCCCGAATATGGCTGCCGCCGCACCGCGCCCTACTCACCTCGTTGCCTTACCGGGCTGGCCGCACCGCACCGCCCCACCGACCATCCGCCCACCGGGACCTCTCACGCATCGCCCGCCGACCCTGACTCCACTGCCTGCCTACTCCTACCATCGGGTCCGCCAACCCTCGCCACTCCACCTCCCCTCAGCAGCCCGCCCGCAGCCGTTGCCTTACCTGCAAACTGGACTCTGCACTGGGCCTGAAGCCTCCACGCTGCTGATTCCCACTCCTCTGGGTTTGACTGCACTGGGTCCTAGTGCAAGTCTGCCCAAACCTGGTAACCTCAGTGGCTGTTCCACTGGGTCTTCACCACCCCCCTCAAACTATTTGACCCCTGATCTTCCCCACCCACACTACAGCCCTCATACCCCCTGACCACCCCCTCCCCCCACCACACATTGCCTCGTCCTCAGTCCACCCACCTGCCTTCCTCCGGCCCCAACCCCCATCTCTGCCGGGTGTTCACCATCCACCCCGACCTCCTCCGCTCCAACACCGAACGGTCTGTCCTCAGCAGAGGTCTTATCTTTGTCCCCCTCCGTCCCCACCTCAATGTGTTCCGCGCCCACCACGACTTGGAGCTCTTCTACCGTCGCCTCCGCCTCACAGCGTTCTTCCACGGGAAGGAGTCCTCGCCCCCCACTGATGACCCCTTAAATGAGCCCCCTCCTCGTGGACACCCCCTCGTGGCCCTCCGGCTCTGGAACTCTTTATCCAAAACTGCCGTCGCGACATCAACCGCCTCAACTTCTCCACTCCCCTGTCTCACTCCAGTCTCTCCCCACATGAACGTTCTGCCATCGAATCACTCCGCAACAACCCAGATTGGGTTATCAAACCAGCTGACAAGGGAGGTGCCGTGGTAGTCTGACGCGCTGATCTCTACAAAGCTGAGGCCACGCGCCAACTCTCGGACAACTCCTCCTACTTACCCCTGGACCATGACCCCACTGACGTGTACCAGGCCACCATCTCTAGCACCATCACCGACCTCGTCAACTCCGATGCCCTGACCCCCCGAGCCTCCAACCTCATCGTTCCCCAGCCCCGCACGGCCCGATTTTACCTTCTCCCCAAAATCCACAAACCTGACTGTCCTGGCAGGCCCATTGTCTCTGCCTGTTCGTGCCCCACCGAACTCCACATACCTTGACTCCATCCTATCCCCCTTGGTTAATTCCCTCCCTACCTATGTTCAAGACACCTCAGACACTCTCCGTCGTCTCCGCGCATTCCATTCTCTAGGCCCCCATCCTCTCGTCTTCACCATGGACGTCCAGTCACTCTACACCTCCATCCCCCACCAGGATGGTCTCAAAGCCCCCCGGTTCTTCCTCGACCGGAGAACCAACCTATACCCAGCCACTGACACTCTCCTCCGCCTAGCGGAGCTGGTCCTTACCCTCAATAACTTCTTGTTTGACTCCTCCCATTTCCTCCAAATACAAGGCGTAGCTATGGGCACGCGCATGGGCCCCAGCTATGCCTGTCTCTTTGTCGGGTACGTCGAACAATCCTTGATCGAGGCGTACCAGGGCCCCATCCCTGACCTCTACCTCCGCTACATTGACAACTGCTTTGGTGCCACCTCCTGCACCCACACACAACTAACTGACTTCATCCACTTCACCACTAGCATCAATCCGGCACTCAAATACAATTGGACCATTTCCGACACTTCCCTACCATTCCTTGACCTCACTATCTCTATCGCAGGTGATAGACTTCTGACCGACATTTACTTTAAACCCACGGACTCCCACGGCTATCTTGACTACACTTCTTCCCACTCTGCTTCCTGTAAGGGCTCCATCCCCTACTCCCAATTCCTCCGTCTACGCCGCATCTGCTCCCAGGATGAGGCGTTCCACACCCGGGCATCGCAAATGTCCTCATTCTTCAGGGAACGGGGGTTCCCCTCCCCCACTATAGATGAGGCTCGCACCAGGGTCTCTTCCAACCCCGCAACACTGCTCTCTCTCCCCATCCCCCCACTCGCAACAAGGGCAGAGTCCCGCTGGTCCTCACCTTTCACCCCACTAGCCGGCACATACAACAAATCCGTCAGTTTCGCCACCTCCAAACGTGACCCCACCACTCGCCACATCTTCCCATCTCCCCCCGTCTTCCGCAAAGACTGCTCCCTCCGCAACTCCCTTGTCAATTCTTCCCTTCCCTCCCTCTCCACCCCCTCCCGGGCACTTTCCCTTGTAACCGCAAGAGATTCTACACTTGTCGCTTTACCTCCCCCCTCGACTCCATTCAAGAACCCAAGCAGTCATTCCAGGTTCGACAGAGGTTCACCTGCATCTCCTCCAACCTCATCTATTGCATCCACTGCTCTAGATGTCAGCTGATTTATATCGGTGAGACCAAGCGTAGGCTTGGTGATCGTTTCGCCGAACACCTCAGCTCGGTCCGCACTAACCAACCTGACCTCCCGGTGGCTCAGCACTTCAGCTCCCCCTCCCATTCCATATCCGACCTTTCTGTCCTGGGCCTCCTCCACGGCCAGAGTGAGCACCACCGGAAACTGGAGGAAAAGCACCTCATATTCCGCTTGGGGAGTCTGCATCCTGGTGGCATGAACATTGAATTCTCACAATTCTGTTAACCCTTGATGTCTCCTCCCCTTCCCACCTCAGCCCTCGGGCTCCTCCTCCTCCTTTTACCTTTCTTCTCCCCGCCTCCCCCCACCCCCTATCAGTCTGAAGAAGGGTTTCGGCCCGAAACGTTGCCTATCTCTTTCGCTCCATAAATGCTGCTGCACCCGCTGAGTTTATCCAGCATTTTTGTGTACTTAAAATTATAACAGGACTCGACAAGCTAGATGCAGGAAAAATGTTCCCAATGTTGGTTGAGTCCAGAACCGGGGGCCACAGTCTTAGGTAAAGGGGAGGTCATTTAAGACCTGAGGTGAGAAAAACCTTTTTCACCCAGGGAGTTGTGAATTTGTGGAATTCCCTGCCACAGAGGACAGTGGAGGCCAAATCATTGGATGGATTTAAGAGAGAGTTACATAGAGCTCTAGGGGCTAGTGGAATCAAGGGATATGTGGAGAAGGCAGGCACAGGTTATTGATAGGGGCCGAATTTTCTATATTTCTATGTTTTATGTTTCTAGTACCCCGTTCCTGCCTTCTCCCCATATCCCCTGACTCTGCTAACTTTAAGAGCCCTATCTAGCTCTCTCTTGAAAGTATCCAGATAACCAGCCTGTGAGGCAGAGAATTCCACAGACTCACAACTCTTTGAGTTAAAAAGTTTCCTCATCTCTGTTCTAAATGGCTTACACCTTATTCTTAAACTGTGGCCCCTGGTTCTGGACTCCCCCAACATCGGGAACATGTTTCCTGCCTTTAGCCTGTCCAAACCCTTAACAATCTTATATGTTTCAATAAGATACCCACTCAAACTCCAGAGTGTACAAGCCCAGCCGTTCCATTCTCTCAGCATATGACAGCCGCCATCCCGGGAATTAACCTTGTAAACCTACGATGCACTCCCTCAATAGCAAGATTGTCCTTCCTCAAATTAAGACACCAAAACTGCACACAATACTCCAGGTGTGGTCTCACTAGGGCTCTGTACAACTGCACAAGGACCTCTTTGCTCCTATATTTGACTCCTCTTGTTATAAAGGCCAATTTGCCATTCGCTTTCTTCACTGCCTGCTGTACCTGCATGCTTACTTTCATAGACTGATGAACAAGGACCCCCAGATTCCGTTGTACTTCCCCTTTTCCCAACTTGATGCCATTTAGATAGTCATCTGCCTTCCTGTTTTTGATACTAAAGTGGATAACCTCACATTTATCCACATTAAACTTCATCTGCCATGCATCTGCCGACTCCCCCAACCTATCCAAGTCACCCTGCATTCTCATAGCATCCTCCTCACAGTTCACACTGCCATTCAGCTTTGTGTCATCTGCAAATTTGCTAATGTTACTTTGGGATATCTGCAGATTCAAAGAATGGGACATCTGCAGTTTCTTACAATTAGGTGTAAATTGCATGAAATGGATTGGTGAATGGAAACCAGACATACACATTGTAAATATTGTTGCAAAGATTTACTTTGCTAGATGTTGATTGGGTTAAGTGTTGAGCCTTGTCTGGGTTCCTTGAATATCAAGGCACATGTTCCATAATTCATCTCTGTTAACTTGCATTTAGAAACTTTGTCCGATACATTGTATTAGTCACTGTATAATTGGGTTAGGGAAATGTCTATCATGTACTGTGTTAATCTGTTAATCTATAAAGAGACCACCCCCATATGGTTCGGCCCCTCAAGGTTCGGGGACCTATAAAAGGTAGTTCCCACGAGGTCCTGTGTCGACCATCTGGGAGAACGCTTAGGACTGCTTGACCTTCTGGAGTGTCTCTGCTTGAACGAGGCTAAAGAGGGCTTGGCCAGGCAGATGCAAGGATCAAACCCGCGGTGGTTAGGTATAGTAGTCGGGAACTGTAATTGTGTTTTTCGAAAATATAGTTTAGGTGCGCAAGTGCTTGACTCAGTATTTTATTGACTGAAACTAGACTGGGAGGAAGCTTAGAATGAGCTATTTACATGAGCACATGTGTCTGTGTGCGCATGTGTACGTGTGTGTGTGTGTGCTCATGTGTGTGCATGCATGTGTGTCCCTGTGAGAGTGTGTACACGAGAGAGAGTGTGTGTGCGCTAGAGTGTGTGTGCAAATGCGTGTGTATGTGTGCATGAGTATGTATGTGTGTACAGGGGGTGTGCACGCAGGTGTGCATGCATGTGTACGTACGGGCGTGTGTGCGTGCCTGAGTTTGTGTGTGTGCATGCATGTGCGAGTGTGTGTGTGTGCAAGTATGCATCTGTGTGAATGCGTGTGTGTGCGTGTATGAGTGTGTGTGCACGGCCAAGTGTGTATGTGCACGAGAGAGAGAGTGTGTGTGACTAATTGCACTGACCTGATCTTTGGCATAGGGCGTGTCGACTCGCTGCGGGTCACGGCAGGCTTGGATAAGGGTTTTGGTTGCATTCAACTGTAGCAGAGTCTCACATGCCATTGAGTCAAAGAATGTGATGTTGGCAAGGGCAGCAGATGCCAGTTGGAACACCTCACTGGATGAGGCATCTTTACATAAATCTGTGGGAAGAGAATAAACCTTTTATATTTGGAAGAACTAAATATTGAATTGATTGAAAGATACAGCTTGTAAACAGGCCCACCATACTGACCATCGATCACCCATTCACACTAGTTCTACCTTATCCCATTTTCGCATCTACTCCTGACACACTGGGGGGCAATTTAAAGAGGCCAATTAAACCTACAAACCGGCACATCTTTGGGATGTGGGAGGAAACCGGAACATCCGGAGCGAACCCGCACGATCACAGGGAGAACATGCAAACTCCACACAGACAGCTGCTAAGGTCAGGATTGCATGTGCTGTGAGGCAGCAGTTCTACCACTTATATAGGATTCACAATTGGGGCATAAGGAACTGCAGGTGCTGGTTTATCAAAAAAAAAGACACAATGTGCTGGAATAATTCAAACTGAAGAAGGGTACCGACCCGAAACATCACCTATCCATTTTCTTCAGAGATCCTTCCCTGATCTGCAGAGTGTCGAGCATTCACAATTGTTCAATTAGATCTGCTCTTTGATATAATATTTGAATTAGATAGGAAATCCGACATGGAATCATATTAATTCACACTCGCAAAAACCTCTTGAATTTTGCATTAAAAAAATCAAATTAAAATGATCAATGCACAGTTTGTAAAAAACTCTGTCAAACTAATATTGATTACTTATTGATAGACAAAAATGTTGGAGAAACTCAGCGGGTGAGGCAGCATCTATGGAGCGAAGGAAATAGGTAAGGTTCGGGGTCGAAACCCTTCTTCAGACTGATGTGAGGAGGGGGGGGAAGAAGGCTTAATTATTTGTTGTTCATGTTATCTTATCTTCAACGACAATACAACTCGATGGTAAGTACATGCCTGGTATTAGAATTTTGCATGGTGCAGTTGGTGAGGGAAGCAAATGGGAATTTCTGCAATCACTAGGCCAGCGAGAAGTTATTTAAAAAAAAATTTCAGGACAAGTGAGATTCCCAGCAGAGCTGCTTGTGGGTGAGCAACAGATGCAGGTTTATTAGTACAGTGAATTACTGTCACATGTGGGATCAGTGCATACTAATTTCTAGCACTAATTGAAAATATATTTTATTCTATTATTTAATTTTCAAAATGGGCCAATTTGTCTTGTGCAATTGTAACTCTTTGACAAATAATGCCATCTGCAGGAAAAACTGAAGTTTTGTCACCTTCAACAATTTGGCTGTAAATTCATTGCTCTCTGTCGCGTGAATATAGTGTCCTTTCTTTCAATTTCGGCAGCATTGCTCTGAATCTCTGTGGAAAAGTGTAATATGACTTTTAATAACCTGCTGGGTCACTTAACTGACAATAAACTAAACTGAACTTAACATATCCATGTGCCTATCTACGTATCTCTTCAATGCCACTATTGCGCCTACATCACTGCAATCCAGCCGTCGTATCTTAGTCAACAAAGACTTCAGGCGCAATAAATAAAAGTCAATAATTATACGGTGACCGCTAACTATTTTCTCTCGTGATGCTTTAACATTAAAACATTTGCGTTCATGTATCTAATTTCGCCTGAGAGTGATTAATCATTGAATTTCCAATCCTGGGTGGCCCTTTAGATCGCATTCCTGTGTTGATATTCTGTGACGGGTGTTGCTAAGTTTTACACATTATCAGTTGATTGCCAACAAAGTGAATCATTTTCCAGGCTTCTTAAAAAGCCCTCAGCCTCAGTAATGACACCTTATTAGTTTAGTTTAGAGATACAGCACGGAAACAGGCCCTTCGGCCCACCGAGTCCGTACCGACCAGCGACACACGCAAGGGACAGTTTTACATTTACCAAGCCAATTACAAACCTGTATGTCTTTGGAGTTTGGGAGGAAACCAAAGATCTCTGAGAAAACCCACGCAGTCACGGGGTAAACGTACAAACTCCGCACGGACAGCACCTGTAGTCGGGATCGAACCCGGGTCTCCAATGCTGCAAGCGCTGTAAGGCAGCAACTCTACCACTGCGCCACCATGGCCACCCACTTATTAAAGAAGACCATATTTGTTTAATGTTATTGGCAGTCAACTAATGAAGAGAGCAGGAGATATCATCAGATGGACCGGGCAAGAAATGGGTTCCGAAAATCTAGACAACATTTGAAGGCACTTCACTACCGAGTTTAATTTTTCTGCAGATTTATAACTTGTTCGTATTAAGGAAACTGGCAGCTGTAAAAATATTCATATTACTGGGGAAGAACCAAGTTCACCGAGCATCTTGGAAAAGATTCCTGATATGTTAGTTAACAAGCAGACATATGTTAACAGACAGAAGTTAGACACAAAATGTTTGACCACCAGGGGCGCCGGGGAGATGGCAGCCCTACCGACAGTCTGTTCATTTTTTCATCTTTTTTGGTATTTTTAGCGTTTGTTAAAAGTTTGTTTTAATGTACTTTGGTTTGTTTTATGTGGGGGAGGATGGGGGAGGGGTGAGGGGGAAACTTTTTTTGCAAGTTCCTACCTTCCCGGAGATGTGATCAGTTTTCGGATCACATTCTCCGGGCTCTGCGGTCTACCATCGCTGGAGCTGGAGGCCTCCTTGGACTGTGAGCCCCACCGCGGGGCGCGAACTTAACATCAGAGCCGATCCCTTGCCTGGGATCGCTCCCACTGCGGCCTGCGAACTTACCATCAAGGGCTCGTAGTCTCGGGAGAGGATAGTCGGGAGCTCCAACGCTTGGGAAGGCTCGACCAGCCCCGACACGAGGTTTGATCGCCCGTCGCGGGGAAGCTGATGCAGGAGATGATCGCCTCGACGCGGAGGGCCCAAATGCCGCCGGCTACGGGAGTTAAGACCGTCCCGTCAACGGAGGGCACGAGACCCCCGACCGAGGAAGAACAAAAGGAAGGACTTGAAATTTATTTCGCCTTCCATCACAGTGAGGATTATGTAGGAGTCACTGTGGTGGATGTTCATGTTAAAATGTGTTTCTGAGTCTGGTGCTTTTAATTGTATCTGACCTGGCCAGTGAAATTCCTTGTATGTTGCAATACATACCTGGCGAATAAAAATTCTGATTCTGATTCTGATACTGAAATGCTGGAGTAACTCAGCAGGACTGGCAGCATCTCTGGATAGAAGTAATGGGTAAGAAGAAACTGTAGATGCTGGTTTAAATGGAAAATAGACACAAAATGCTGGAGTAATTCAGCGGGTCAGACAGCATCTCTGGAGAAAAGGAATAGCTCCACAGATGCTGTCTGACCTGCTGAGTTACTCCAGTTTTTTGTGTCTATAGAAGGAATGGGTGATGTTTCGGATCGAGATCCTTCTTCAGACTGAGGGAAGAGGGAGACACAGAGATAAGGAAGTGTGAGGTGAGAAAATGAGACATCAAAGGAGATGTGATTAAAGAAAATGTAGAATAGACTGAAGTTACCATTACGCGACTGGAAGTACATCCAGAGAGAGATGTGGAAATCAAAGATATTGTATTGTATTGTATTGTATTGTATTCAAATTTATTGTCATTGTCTCAATTAGAGACAACAAAATGAATTTCCCTTTACAGTCAGTATCATAAAAATAAATAAATAATAAATATTAAAACATTAAAAAAATAAAATAGAATTTTTAAAAAAAGCACAAACACAGAAAGTCCACGACACAACACAACACAGTGGCACCAAGGTGAGGAAGGCACCATTGTCCAGCCAGCCTCCCCTCCGATCTTCCCAGATGTTCATCCGTGGTCGGGGCCTTCCGAGCACCCGCAGTCGCCGCCCCGGGTGGCCCGATGTTCAGGCCCTCACGCCGGGCTGGTGGAACGCCGACGCCGAACCCCGACGGTGAACATCCTCCTCCTCAGCGGCCCGGACCTCCCGATCAGCCGCCTCCCGCAGCCGGAGTCCGCAGCTCCCGAGTCCGCAGGTCGAGCCGGGCAGAGTCACAGGACCCCGCGTTGTTGATCAGCGCCGCCCGCGTTGGGAGCTCCGCAAACCGCAGCTCCATGATGTCGGTGCAGCAGGTCCAGCACTCCGGGCTCCAGACGGCGACCCCCGGTAAGGCATCGCCAGCCCCGCGATGTTTCAGCGCTGTCCCGCTGCTGCTGGAGCTCTGGTCGATCCTGGCAGGAAAGGCCGCGCCAATCCAGGTAGGTAGCCCGCTGGGGGGGGGGGGGCGAGGACGCGACTCGAATAATAGTCACGTCCTCACCAGGAAGCGGCTGAAGGACGGTATCCCCCGCACCTTGCCCCCTTCCCCCACATAAAAACATTAAAAAAATCATAAAAAACACACATCAACATAACTAAAAAAACAAAAAAAACAAAAAGATACGGGCTGAAGGTAGAGGCTGCTGGCACCAATGCCACCGGAAGTACAATAGATACAAAATGCTGGAGTAATTCAGCGAGACAGGCGGCATCTCTGAGAAGGAATGGGTGACATTTTGGGTCGAGACCCTTCAGACTGATATAATACTCAAACACTAGAAGAATTCAACAAGTCAAACAGCATCAGTGGAAAGAGAAATCAGTTCTCGGGATCAGAATAGGTTTGCACCCCATCTTCCCAGCATGATAATTTCCTGAAGGAAATGTACACTGAAGAAGGATCCCGACCCAAAATGTCACCGATCCACGTTCTCCAGAGATGCTGCCTGACCCACTGAGTTACACCAGCACCGTGTGTCTTTTTTTGGATGCCTGCAGGCACAATGGACCCTTTAATAAGCTTTTTGGGCCTAGCTCTGCCAACAGCCTTTTATTTAACGATACATGTGAAGGTCAGGGCAACGTTAACCTTTGTTTGCTCACGGCTCATTTCAGATGTCAGTGAGGAGCTGAGTCTGGTTTCAGACAGATAGCCATTCCCATCGCTTGTGTCAGGTAGTCACTGTTCCTGTCGAAGAGGTCACTGCTTTCCCGTCCTCTGGTCAGCCCAGCAGCAAGGGTCTGAAATAAAAGCATCCGATACCAAGCCCGACAAATGATCATGAAAGCATGAATTGTGTCCAGTTGGCTGCCTGATTGTCTGCTTGGAAGAAGAGCAAAATATCACAGCGGAATGCTACAGATAACCAGATATTCAGCTGAACATAATGTGTAGGAAAGAACTGCAGGTGCTGGTTTAAACCAAAGACAGACACAAAAAACTGGATGACTCAATGGGCCAGGCAGCATCTCTGGAGAAAAAATAAATTGAAATAGGAAAAAAGATTCTGAAGAAGGGTCTCGACCAGGACGTCACCTATTCCTTTTCTCCAGAGATGCCGTCTGAACCGCTGAGTTACCCCAGCTTTTTGTGGCTATATTCAACTAAATATATATTTGTAAATGCTAAGATGAAGCTGGCTGATATTGAGAACCTTGTTTCACGTTGATTGTTTTAGTATTTGGGAGATTGTTAATGTTTTAAAAGAGAAAGGGGGTGGGGGTTGGTGGTGGGTGTGAAGTGGCATTTAGCTGTCTCCTCTGTCTAGTATGATGCTGCTGATTTGTTGATGAAAGCATTGTTTTTTTGTGTGGCGGTGCAGCATAATGGCACCTTTGAAAAGTTAAACCGACGTCATTATTTCATTTTCCGACCAGGTGACATGTATGTTGATTAAATGTGAGCGCCAACAACACCTTCTCATCACTAATAGAAAGCATTAGTTAAAAGAGTAGCGTACATCAATCTGTGGCTAAGATGGACACAACATGCTGCAGGAACTAGGTGGGTCAGGATGCATCTCTGGAGAAAAGGAATCGGTGGCAATCCAGGTCAGAACCCTTCTTCAGACTGGAAGATAGAGGTCGGGATGGGGATGAGGGCCATCAACAGATGACACGAAGCTGGGGGGCAGTGTTAGCTGCGAGGAGGATGCTAGGAGGCTGCAAGGTGACTTGGGTAGGTTGGGTGAGTGGGCAGATGCATGGCAGATGCAGTATAATGTGGATAAATGTGAGGTTATCCACTTTGGTGGCAAAAACAGGAAAGTAGACTATTATCTGAATGGTGGCCGATTAGGAAAAGGGGAGATGCAACGAGACCTGGGTGTCATGGTACACCAGTCATTGAAAGTAGGGGGGTGGAAGATTGCAACCTTCGTGTGGTCCGCCCTGTTTCGACTAATGCAATCAACTAGACGTGCACAAACAGAAGATCAAATAGAACAAGTTGTCCTACAACTTTAAGCTGTGCATGCCACACGAAAGAAGAAGAAGATTGAAAGTAGGCATGCAGGTGCAGCAGGCAGTGAAGAAAGCGAATGGCATGTTAGCATTCATAGCAAAAGGATTTGAGTATAGGAGCAGGGATGTTCTACTGCAGTTGTACAGGGTCTTGGTGAGACCACAACTGGAGTTTTGGTCTCCTAATCTGAGGAAAGACATTCTTGACATAGAGGGAGTACAGAGAAGGTTCACCAGACTGATTCTTGGGATGGCAGGACTTTCATATGAAGAAAGACTGGATAGACTCGGCTTGTACACGCTAGAATTTAGAAGATTGAGGGGGGGATCTTATAGGAACTTACAAAATTCTTGAGGGGTTGGACAGGCTAGATGCAGGAAGATTATTCCCGATGTTGGGGAAGTCCAGGACTAGCGGTCACAGTTTAAGGATAAGAGGGAAGTCTTTTAGGACCGAGATGAGAAAATCATGAGAGTGGTGAATCTCTGGAATTTTCATCCTCTTCCTGGCGGGGGCGCGACTATTTCTCCGAGTCGCGTCCTCGCCCCCCACCTCGTGGCCTACTAGCTGGACCGGAGCGGCCTTTCCTGCCGGGGAACGGGATCCGGACCAGGGCTGCTACAGCGGCGGCACAGCGCTGGAGTCACCGCGGAGCGGGCAATGCCTACCTGGATCATTGTTTGGAGCTCCAGAGCGTTGGTCCGTTGCTCCAACATCGTGGAGCTCTGGTGCGGAGAGCTTCCAATGGGGGCAGCGCTGAACAACATCGTGGAGTCCTGGGGCGCCTTGCAGAGGGTCTACAACAGCAGTCTCCACCCGGCGCGGCCTGCGGACTTTGGAAGCCACCGACTCCGGTAGGATGGGGCCGACTCTGGTGTCCACGCCGCTGAGGACGTCCCACATCTTTGACGTCGGACTTGTATCACCCCGGCGAGTGGTCCTGGACATCGGGCCGCCCGTAGCTGCAACTGCGGAGGGCTTGGGGAGGCCCTGACCACGGGGAATAGTGGAGGAAGAGACTGACTTTGGTGCCTTCCCACACAGTGGGAAACTTTGATTCTGCTGTGTGGGGATGTTTTATGTCAAATTCTATAGTGTGTGTTCATTATACCATTTCTGGCTTAATCCCTCCCTTCACCACCTCCAGTTTAAATTCCAGTTGCAGAGGGTGGAGAGAGGCGGGGTGTGGGAGCAGAGGAAATACAGGAGGTGTGAAATTAGAGAAATCAATATTCATGTCGCTGGGTTGTAAGCTGCCCAAGCAAAGTATGAGGTATTGATCCTCCAATTTGCATGTGGCCTCACTCTGACAGTGGAGGAAGGCCAAGCCTTCTTCTATCTTCAGTATAAACCAGCATCTGCAGTTACTTCTTACTCAATGCGTAGCTGCTTTTGCTTGGATCCATGATTAAAACAATTCCTAACTAAAGTTCATAACTGATAGGAACAGAATTAGGCTATTCAGCCCATCAAGTCTACCCTGCCATTCAATCATGGCTGATTTATTTTTCCCTCTTAAACCCATTTCCTGCCTTCTCCGCATAACCCCCGACACCCATACTAATCAAGAGTTTATTTCTGCCTTAAAAATATCCACTGACTTGCCCTCCACAACCTTCTGTGGCAATGAATTTAGCCCCAATAAACTTCAACCAATAAACTGTACATTAACGATTTAGACAAAGGAATTAAATGTAACATCTCCAAGTTTACGGATGACACAAAGTTGGGTGGCAGTGTGAGCTGCGACGAGCATGTTATGAGGCTGCAGGGTGACTTGGACAGGTTGGGTGAGTGGGAAGATGCAGTATAATGGGGATAAATGTGAGGTTATCCACTTTGGTGGCAAGAACAAAAAGGCAAATTATTATCTGAATGGTGTCAGACGAGGAAAAGGGGGGTGCAACAAGACCTGGATGTCCTTGTAATCTGTCACTGAAAGTAAGCATGCAGGTACAGCAGGCAGTGAAGAAAGCAAATGGCATGTTGGCCTTTATAGTGAGAAGATTTAACTATCGGAGCAAGGAGGTCCTACTGCAGTTGTACAGGGCCCAGATGAGACCACACCTGGAGTATTGTGTGCCGTTTTGGTCTCCTAATTTGAGGAAGGACGTTCTTGCTATTGAGGGAGTGCAGCGTAGGTACATGAGGTTAATTCCTGGGATGGCGAGACTAACATATGATGAAAGAATGGATCGACTGGACTTATATTCACTGGAATTTAGAAGGATGAGAGCGATTGAACAAGCTAGATGCAGGAAAAATGTTCCTGATGTTCAGAACTGAGATGAGGAAAAACGTTTTCACCCGGAGAGTTTTGAATCTGTGGAATTCTCTGCCACAGAAGGCAGTGGACGGTAATTCACTGGATGTATTGAAGAGAGAGTTGGATATAGCTGTTAAGGCAAACGGAATCAAGGGATATGGGGAGAGAGCAGGAACGGGGTACTGATTCTGGATGTTCAGCCATAATCATATTGATTGGTGGTGCTGGTTCGAAGGGCCGAATGGCCTACTCCAGTACCTATTGTCTATGTTTCTGTGGTTTCTACTCTATTGCTAAAGTTGGCAATGTGAGCACATCAACATTCCAAAGCGCCAGTCATCTACTCCCTACGTCCTACCAGAACTTGACTCCCAAGGTGAATTACAACAGACCTGCTTGGATTAAGTTCCAGATGCCGCCACTGTGCCCAATTGTCCAGTTGCTGTAAGTAGGAATTTCATTGTTCTGTTAACGGTGCCAGGCACGTGCCGTCAGGGTGGGCAAGGTAGGCACTGCCAACCCTGACTAAAATTATAAAATGGTAATTATTATATATAAATAGTAAAGGCACAGGAGAATGATACCTACCTAAGAGATCGATCTCTTAGTTAGGCATAATTCTCTGTGCCTTTCATCCGCAGTGCATGTAACCCGCGAAGGTTTGTGCAGCTCACGTGCCGTCGATGCTGCTTCAAGCCGTCAATTTCCAGGGGACTGACGGCAGCTGAAACTCAGCCTTTGCAGTACTGCGCATGTGCAGCAGCATACAGCACATGCACAGCAGCATACAGCGCACAGCAGCATACAGCGCATGTGCAGCAGCAGCAGCATACATAGCGCATGCACAGCAGCAGCATACAGCACATGCACATGCAGCAGTATACAGCGCATGCAGCATACAGCACAGCAGCATACAGCAGCATGCACATGCACAGCAGCACATGCACAGCAGCATACAGCACATGCACAGCAGCATACAGCACATGTGCAGCAGCATACAGCACATGTGCAGCAGCATACAGCACATGTGCAGCAGCATACAGCACATGGGCAGCAGCATACAGCGCATGCACAGCAGTATACAGCACTTGGCGGGGTTTTCAAACATGGATTGCCATTAACTTAAGAATATCTTAAGAAACAAAGAGAGAAGAATGGAGTTCATGTACAAATAATGTGGTAAGTAGATTTCTTGGTGCTATATGTTTTTAAATAACGTATTTTCCGGCAATGAAGACGCTATTTTTTACCCAAAAATAAGGCATGAAAATTTACATGTGTCTTGGAAGCCGAAGTTGGAATGTTGTTAGCCAAGAAAGATAGACTTGGCTATCCGTCAGTACAGCAACATCAAGAACAACGTTGTTGTACTGAGGGATAGCCAAGTCTATCCCTCATTGCTGGCAGCTGCTGGGAAGCGGCTGTAAAAGGATAGCGCCACTGTGGAGGGGAGAGTTCCTTTCACAGCGTATGGGGAGTCTGGCCAGGTGTAAAGTTGCGGGGAGGGCAGGAGCGTTGAGAAGGAGGGGGTAGGGAATCATGCCAGCAACTCACTCGCCGCGACGCTCCGGGCGCGGAGCCACCACATTGTGGCCGGGGGGAGAAGTAGCTCGGGTGGCTGCGAACGGCCGCCACCTCAGCTCCTTCTGCTGGTCCCCGCTCACCTCTGGCAGTGCTCTCCATCTGAAAACCTCTCTCCTGCCGCTCGCCAGTCTCACTCATGTCAGCCGCTTCCCGCAAATCCTCAAATTCCGACAGCGCGCTCAAGGGACCAAATTAGGTTACTCGGCTGTCGGAATTTAAGGATTTGCGGGAAGAGGCTGACATGAGCGAAGCCGGCGAGCGGCAGGTGAGAGATGTTCAGACGGAGAGCACTGCCAGAGGTGAGCGGGCCGGCAGAAGGCGCTGAGATGGCGTCCGCTGTCCGGTCCCAGCAGCCGCTCGCAGCCACCCGAGCTACTTCCCTCCCCAGCCACAATGTGGTGGCTCCGCGCCCGGAGCGGCGCGGCAGCGGTCAGTGAGTGAGTTGTGGGCATGATCCCCGACCCCCTCCTTCTCAATGCTCCTGCCCTCCGCGCAACTTTACCCGTGACCAGACTCTCCACACACTGTGACAGGAACTCTCCCCACAATTGGTCCCTTGAACAAGTATTATCATTCAATAAGATCAGAACTGGTTCAACTTGTCCCGGGTGTGCTCCCGTTTTTCCCATCATCTCCCCAACCGCCATCACCCTCCACCCCCCACCCATTCAGTAATTCAGAATGAAGGAGATTTGGAAGCCTTGGACAAATTGCTTTTTTTATTTTCATTTCTTTGAGCGTGAGAAATTCTATGTCCCACCAGCCTTCTTTGAAAATTTTGCAACTTAAAATGGGGGTGCATTTTCATTGTCAGGAAATACGGTACTTTTTTAGGAGATTTGGCTTTTGAAGACTTTATAAAAGTCGACTGACAGCTTACGGAGAGAACAATCTGCGCATGCGCGGTTTCAGATTGTTTTAAAGCTGACTGACTGCCTACCCTGAGTAATTACTCACGGCACTTGCCTGATCGGGACATATGAAACTTAAACACTTCTGGATTGTCACAGTATCCATTTTAATCAAAACTGATAGCATGAGCATATGTTGCCTAATCCCAGCTCCTATTTAAAAAGTCACAGCATTCAGACAGGGTGCTTGTTTCAACCTGTACTCTAAATTAACGTCACTCAACTCGTTCAAATGAAAACCCGCTGGAGACGCACTAATATAGTGTCACAGCCTAGAAATGGCCCAGCAAATTGAGCCTTTAAGCGATATTCCAGAACAAGGAACTGCTGGTACTGGTTTACCCAAAAAAAGACACAAAGTGCTGGAGTAACTCAGCAAGTCAGGCAGCATCTCTGGAGAACATGGATAGGTGACGAAGAGTCTGAAGAAGGGTCTCGACCTGAAACATCACCTATTCCTTTTCTCCAGAGATGCTGTCTGACCCGCTGAGTTACTCCAGCTTTTTGTGTCTATCTATGGATAGGTGACGTTTTGGGTCGGGACCCTTCTTCAGAATGAACTTTTAAGAGAGGCTTTTTTTAAAAACAGATCTTTTAAACAAGCTCAGTAAGGGATAGGACAGTCCTTGACTGGATAAAGCAAACACAACTATACAGATTATTCATACTGAGAGTTACTCAGTTGAAGACAAGTCAGGCAGCCCATCAAATGGAAGGAAAAAAAGTCGTAAGTGGTAGATATTGATAGCTGGAATAGCATGAAAGGGTTGGCAAGCAAAGGATATTATCATTTCCAATTGCAGTAAATACTGAGCGGACAGGGATTGATTTGCCAGGATGAGTTGTATGTGCTCAGATGGAAGTGGCTTGTGCAAGGTGTGACGTGCCACTTGGTTACTGTGGTAGGATTACAGATCTCTGTCAATACATTTTAATTGGAGTGGATGTAGCTAGCTACGATGGAAACGTTGACAGGCTGGGAGCTGGCGTAATGTGTCCCAGCCCAATTTTCCAGCCTTGCCCACTCCAGCATCGCTCTTTAAATGCCAAAGAGGTGGCAGTACATCTAGCAGGCACTCTCGGTTTACACAGAAGGAGGAAAAGGTGGTCGGGGAAAGAGATTTTCCAGCAGCCAGGTTTGGCAGATGTCCACAAAGAGATCTGGCCTGACAGATCCCACTGCAAGTATTACTCTCACTCACAAAGACGCCACATCTGCTGATATATTTTTTTTGCGGCACTTTTAGCAGAAAATCCTCAAAATCAAACTGTGTGAATCAGTCCACTGTGTTTTATGAAACAGGGGCCGAGAAAGGAGGCTTTTGCTCTTTGAAAGAGTTTGAAATATATTCATCAAACCAGGGACTTGGCGCACAGCATCTGCTGGTCTTAATGTGATCTGACAGTGTGGTGGAACTCTCGACACAAGCATGCCCCCTAGTGTACATCTGCACACTGCACATCCTTTCAAAATTACCCCAAGCAACAACTTGCTTCAACCAATGTTTACTTCACCTCATAGTTAGTAAATCTTGAGAAACAGGAATCTGAAATCTTAAAGATGAATCTTATGGTGTTGAATCTTATGGTGTTGGACATAGACTAGGGGGCTTTATTATTGTCTTTGCAATATTAATGTTTTTTTTAAATATACCTGATTTTCTTTGTTTTTGGTGTTGTCAGAGGTCTACATTTACATATCTGTTGTACTGTTGCCCGTAAGATTTTTATTGTTCTATTTTACGACATATGACAATAAAACACTCTTGACTTTAGTTTAAATTTAGTTCAGTTTAGATTAGAGATACAACGTAGAAACTGGCCTTTCGGTCCACTGAGTCTACACTGCCCAATGATCGCCCCGTAAACTGGCACTATCCTACACACTAGGGACAATAAAACACTCTTGACATAGAGATACAGCTTGGAGCCAGGCCCTTCGGCCCACCGAATCTGTGCCAACCAGTGATCACCAGCACCATCCTACACACTTGGGGGCAATTTACAATTTTATTAAAACCAATTAACCTACAAACCTGCTCGTCTTTGGACTGTGGAAGGAAACCCACATGGTCACAGGAGGAACATACAAACTCCATACAGACAGCACCCGCAGTCAGGATCGAACCCGGGTCTCTGGCGCTGTAAGGCAGCAACAACACTACCACTGTGGTGCCCTGTTCAGCTTGTATCCGTGCTGTATGCCTCTATATAATTGCATGTGTTACAAGCCATGCCAACACTAGGGAGAGGACTGATGGAGTTGCCTTGTATTGTTCTAAATGTCAAAGATTCAGAAAAATCCAACTTCGGTATTTATCTGGTAGTTGGAGAAAAATGATGATTCTTCTGGTTATGGAACTCTACCACAAGGCAATAACATTGGAGGGAAGCCATTCAGGAAAGATGTAATATAGTACTCTGCACAACGGCGGGTGAAATCCGCTGATCTCTGTCTCAGGGAAGTTATTGAAGTGAAGTCAATTGTGAAGACACGAGGAACTGAGGCACTGGAATCTTGAATCAAACACAATTCTGGAGAAACACAGCAGTTCAGGCAGCATCCGTGGCGGGAATGGACAGACGATGTGTGTAGGAAGGAACTGTAGATGCTGGTTTACACCGAGATAGACAGAAAATACTAGAGTGGTTCAGCAGGACAGGCAGCGTCTCTAGAGAGAAGGTATGGGTGGCATTTAACGTCGGAGTAAAGGTGAGGGAGTGAGGGAGTGAGGAAAATGGAAGTCATTGAAGAGACAAAAGGCGTGTGAGGTTTCTTGGAAGGGATTGGACCAGGGGGGGACATGATGTTTTGGGACGGACTCCTTTTCTGATACCCGACCCGAAACACCACCCAACCTCCAGCAACCGCACGGAAACCTTGGGTGGGGCGCAAAGTCTCCAGAGGTTTCCGTTCATGTTTCCTAAGTGGGACAGGGGCATAAGGATCACAATCCGTTTCATTGATAAAGTTAGGATGTAGATGTAGATCAGTTGCAATCTAAACTAAGGGCAGGACAGGGTTTTACTTTCGCTGTTTGAGCTCTGTACTTCCTTGGCTCTCTAGATTTGCGCAGTGAAGATAGATTGGATTAGTACTGATCAGCAAGCTGGAAGGATGAAGCAAACTGCCGAGTATTACATCTTCATGCTTGCCAGTAAGATGTGCAATAAAGAGCCTTCTGCTTTGTGACCTTTCCAGCGCTGAACCTCCCTTGCAGCTTACAAGGGATTCGATCCATTGGGTACAGAATAACATTAACATTTTTATTTGAAGCTAATATAAACAGACTCCCCTGGAAACCTAATTTATTTATTCCATCCCCTTTGAATCTGCCTCTCTCTCCACATCCACCCCTAATGTCCTCATCTCACCAACAGCTGTGCGTGCTTTACCAAGGGTGATGACAGGTGAAGAAATAACGTCTTTAATCGTTCAACTCAACTGCACAAGCCTTTACTGTTTATCGCCAACGTACCTTTCATCAGCTCCCTTCAACTGACATGCTTGTAATTGAAATTATCTTTAGAACTATGCTCATGCAAAGCCATATGCTATGTTCAAATAACCCAAAAAACAAACATATGTTCAGAATAAAGCTTCATGATGCTGCAAGTATTAACTTCCTCCAGTGTTCCTGGCCAAACTACTGAGCTACTGAGCTAACTAACTCCTTTGCTGTCTTTGTAGGATCTCCCCCTCTCCCCCTCCTCCCCCCTCACCCCCCTCTCCCTCCCTCTCCTCCTCTCCCCCTCTCCTCTCTCCTCCTCTCTCCACCCTCTCTCCCTCTCCCCCCCTCTCCCCCTCCCCCTCTCCCCCTCTCCCCCTCCCCTCTCCCCCTCCCTCCCCCTCCACCACCCCTCTCTCCCCCCCCCCTCTCCTCCTCTCCTCACTCCCCCTCTCTCCCTCTCCCCCTCTCTCCCTCCCCTCGGCCTCTCTCCTCCTCTCCCTTCCTCACTCCCTCTCTCCCTCCCCTCCCCTCTCTTTCAAACGTCTCTCGCTCCCCTTTCTTCCTCTATTTCCCCCTCTCTCTCTCTCTCCCTCCCCCTCCCCCTTCCCCCTCCCCATCCCCATCCCCTGCTGGTGCACTGAATCTCAGCATCTTTATCATGCCAATAGACAATAGACAATGGGTGCAGGAGTAGGCCATTAGGCCCTTTGAGCCAGCATAGCCATTCAATGTGATCATGGCTGATCATCCCCAATCAGTACTCCGTTCCTGCCTTCTCCCCATATCCCCTGACTCCGCTATTTGTAAGAGCCCTATCTAGCTCTCTCTTGAAAACATCCAGAGAACCTGCCTCCACCACCAGGCAGAGAATTCCACAGACTCACCACTCTCTGTGAGAAAAAGTGTTTCCTCGTCTCCGTTCTAAATGGCTTACTCCTTATTCTTAAACTGTGGTCCCTGGTTTTGGACTCCCCCAACATCGGGAACATGTTTCCTGCCTCTACCGTGTCCAAACCCGTAACAATTTTATTTTAATCTTTAAGATACTGCAGGATCATGAAGTCATAGAGCATGGAAACAGGCCCTTCAGCCCAACTCGTCCATGCCAACCCATCTACACCAGTCCCACCTGCCCGGGTTTGGCTCATATCCTTCTAAACCATTCCTACCCATGTATCTGTCCAAGTGCCTTTCCATGTTGTTATGGTACCTGCCTCGACTACCTCCTCTGACAGCTTGTTCCATACACCCAACACCTTCTGAGTGAAAGATTTGCCTCTCGGCTTTGTATTAAACGTTGCCCCTCCCACCCCCTTAAACCTCTGTCCTCCGGTTCTTGATTCCTCTTCCCTGGGTAAAAGACTCAATGCATTCACCCTCATGATTTTAGACACCTCTACAAGATCACCCCTCAGACTCCTGCGCTCCAAGGAACAAAGTCCTAGCCTGCCCAACCTCTCCCTATTGCTCCGGCCCTTGGGTCCTGGCAACATCCTCTACTAAACTAAACCAACAAAGCACTTCAGAAACAAAATCAACCTCAGAGACCCAGTTGTGTGCTTGCTTTGTTAGAGTTTGCAGAGTTAGACTAAGTAAAATATTTAAAGTCATATACAGCCAATATTCTACATGAAATGTATCTTGTCCTCTCACAATAGTGAATTAGCTAAAAAAACAGGCCTTTGCTGCACAGGTTCCTTTGAAAGGTTTGCCATCTTCCTGAACATCTTCCTGCCATCTTCTGTGGAATTCTCTGCCTCAGAGGGCAGTGGAGGCCGGTCCTCTGGATGCTTTCAGGAGAGAGCTGGATAGGGCTCTTAAAGATAGCGGAGTCAGGGGATATGGGGAGAAGGCAGGAACGGAGTACTGATTGGGGATGACCAGCCATGATCACATTGAATGGCGGTGCTGGCTCGAAGGGCCGAATGGCCTCATCCTGCACCTATTGTCTATTGTCTATTGCACCAAGGTTTTTGCCCTCTCCCATGGTGGACAGAGTCCTTGATCACATCTCTCCTAGATCTTCTGCCTCTCCTCCTACCCAGAGCTAGAACACCAACTACCCTGGTCCTCAGCAAAAACACAAAGTGCTGGAGGAACTCAGCGGGTCAGGCAGCGTCTGTGGAGGGGATGGCCAAGCAACGTTTCACTTTGGTTTTGCTAGGTCACCTTGGTGCCACACTCAGTCAGCTGCTGCCTTGATGTCCAAAGCAATCGGTCTCAACGAACACCCGAAGTTCAGCATCCTGGTCCACATCTGGGACCCCAAACTGGGCACGTGGAAGTAGTGAAAAATACACAGAGTGCCGGAGTAACTCAGCGGGTCAGGCACATCTCTGGAAAAGAAAGACATCTGAAGAAGGGTCCCAACCCAAAACATCACCCATCCTTGTTCTCCAGAGATGCTGCCTGGCCCGGCCCACTGAGTTACTCCAGCACTTTGTGTTTACCTTCGGTATAAACCAGCATCTGCAGTTCCTTTCTATACACCTCTGGAGAACATGGATAGGAGACCTGACTAGGTCTGAGGGATATCTGAAGAAGGGTCCCAATCCAAAAGATTGTCTATCCATGTCCTCCACAGCTGCTGCCTGGCCCGTTGAGTTACTCCAGCACTTTGTATCTTTTCTTCTAAACCAGCATCTGCAGTTTTTTGTGTCTACATCACATTAGCTTGTTTTTAGTCCTTTGTGTATAATCTAGTTCCCTATCGCACACAAAGGGTGGCAGGCGCAGTGGCGTAGTGGTAGAGCTACTGCCTCACAGCGCCAGAGACCTGGGTTCAATCCTGGCTACAGGTGCTGACTGTACGGAGTTTTACGCTCTCCCTGTGACCTGCATGGGTTTTCTCCGAGATCTTCGGTTTCCTCCCACACTCCAAAGACGTACAGGTGTGTAGGTTAATTGGCTTGGTGCAAATGTAAATTGTCCCGAGTGTGTGTAGGATAGTGTAAAGGGCCTGTCCCACTTTCACAACCTAATTCAAGATCTTTTATACTCGTGGACATTTTTCACCATACTAGAAAAATGCCCCGACCTACTTGATGCCACGAGTACCTACGACTAACTTCACGGCCTGCTACGATCTCCTACGACCTCCTACGACCTCGTGACGACCATGCTGCGAGTATGAGTCAAGGGCAAACTCGGCAGAGGTCGTGAATTAGGTTGTGAAAGTGGGACAGGCCCTTTAATGTGTGGGATCGCTGGTCAGTGCGGACTCAGTGGGCCGAAGGGCCTGTTTCCACCCTATATCTCTAAACTAAAGATGTTCAGCATTAATAACCGAGGATGGGATTTTTCTCCCAATAGCTGGCTTGCTTTCACATTCTGCAGGGCTGTCAATGGCTGCCAAGGTATTTATATTTCTACAAATAGCAGGGCACTCTGTCAAACGTCCTCAGTGAGCTGTAAATCATGCTACAACATAGCAGTGGTTGAACAGTGCAGTGAGGCTTCTCAAGGTGACGAATAGGTATCTATCAAAGGAGAGATAAATATTTTGCTTCAGAGATCCCTCGAGGGACATTGACACATTTAGCAGGGGGTGGACCAACTCATTAACACACCTTTTACCACTTAGAGTAATGCCCCCAAATCTAAATAAGACTGTACTATTTTTAAATGTGTCCACTTTCTTTAAATTCTGCATTACTGGTGAAATGCCATTGACAATGGCTATCTGTCGCTCCGTGAGTGTGTGTGGTGTCAAATGTCACCATGTTTGCACACGTACCGTGATGGCTTTAATTGTTAGTTAAAGTGTCAGGAAACTGAACCAGGCGAACAACTGGAGAGCAGTCTGGAGATACCATTTACCTCATTGGAGACCCTCGGACAATGTTTAATCAGACTTTACTGGGCTTACTGGGATGTTGCACTAAACGTTATTCGCTTTCTCCTTTATCTATACACTGCGCACAGTGATTATATTCATGTATAATCTTCCCACTGACTGGTTAGCGTGCCACTAAAAGCTTTAACTGTGCCTTGGTACACGTGGCATTAAAATAAACTGATCTATGCAGCTCATTGTCATGGTTACAATTCTGTAAATATTCTGAAATGCTTTAAATATGATGCTTGTGAATTACGGACTTTATCGTGCACTAAATGTACCCTTCTCCTTTAATGCTATTAGACAGAAAGTCCTAATCGCTGACAGAGGCCCCATTCTTCATCCTGACCTAAACCATGGACCGGTCTCCAAGCAACGTGACTCTCATGATCTCCTTGACATCGACCTAGGCACCATCAACCTCCCCAGGTAACGATTCTGAACGGGTTCTTCATGACCGGTCCCATCTCACCCTGACAGAGGTGTCATCTTCACCCTCCCTTTACACGTGGCAAGGAGGACTCATATTCGGTTAGGCAGGGGCATCAAGTGACCACCACCCGAACAGCACCTGCTGCTCCAGTCAACAGTGCAAAGTGTGCGTCTCAGGGAAATCAACTTGTGGAAGTGAATCACTTGAAGAACACAAAGAGATAACATTGCAGCTGTAGTGCAGCACGGTGGTGCAGCGGTAGAGTTGCTGCCTTACAGCACCAGAGACTCATGGTTCGATCCTGACTACGGGTGTTATCTGTGTGGATTTTGTATGTTCTCTCTATGACCTGCGTACATTTCCTCTGGGTGCTCCAGTTTCCTCCCACATTCCAAAGACATGCGGGTTTGTAAGTTAATTGACATCCGTTATAAGTTATCCCTAGCGTGTGGGATAGAATTAGCAGAAGGGTATCCTGGTTGGCGCGGAATCCAAAGGTCTGTTTCTACACTATACCTCTAAACTCTGGGACTAGCTTCCCATTGAACAAGCCCGCTGGAACGATACTTACTGATAAGTGCGGTTACTATGTCCTCCATGTTTTCCAGGAAGCTGCTGAGATGTTGGGTGAAGGCGTGATGTGGAGATGTGATCTGTGAGACCACTGCTGCAGCTTCTGCCCGCGTGGCTTCAGGGTGGGATTCATCCGTCAACAGGTCAGCCAAACACAGCACGCCATCCACCTACAGGGCAATACCAGCATAAAAGAGTTAAAATGGCGCCCGTTGCACAGAATGGTCTACGCGTACATTTCCCCCACACTCAATGTTTATTATCTTCTCAAGATCTGCCACGGGTACTGTCACATCAAAACTAATTGAAGGCTGGAGCTTGCTTATTCTTGTCAGGTCAAGTCAAGTCAAGTTTAGTGTCACTTGCGCCAGTGTGTAAATAAGTAAGTAAGTACATTGTATTAACATAGCACGTTTAAATCAACTCGCGTTGAAACCAAAGTGTTTTACATAGAAAAAATAATAAAGTTTCCGTACATCCCTAGAAACATTAAAAAAAAAGAAAAATGACACAACACATTATAGAATTCAACATGAACGTCCCCCCACAACTGAATCAACATTTTCCACTGTGGGGAAAGGCATCAGAAAGTTTCAGTCCTCTGTGATCACCCTAGGTCGGGGCCTATTTGTGGCCTCCGCAGCCAGTCCAATGTTTTTAGGCTCGCTTGCCGGGAAGATGGAACTCCGGCATCGGGTGAACGCTCCTCAGCGGCTTGGAAAGTCTGGAGCGGCCGCTGAGCGTGCTGAGGTGCCAGACCGTGGTAGAGGCACAATGACAATCTTGCGTGCAGCAGCGTCAAAGGCAACACACGAAGCAGAGAATATCCATTATATAAGACAGTGAAAAGATTGTAAAAATGACACACCAGTGTAAAATTCATCAAGACCACAAATCCATGGTGGTGCAGGAGTTGGCCCCGTAGAGTTCCATTGTCAAGTTACGATTAGGGCTGTGTAGATCTTAGGTTCAACGTCTTATGTTCAGGAACCTAACAGTTGTTGGAAAGTAGTTGTTCTTCAACCGGGTGATGTGGGTCTTCAGGCTTCTGTGCCTCCTGCCCGATGGTAGCAACAAGAAAGAGGGCAGGGCCCGGATGGTGGGGATCCTTGAGGATAGATGCCGCCTTCTCGAGACAGCGCCTGGTGTAGATGTTACCGTTTGTGGAGAGTGCTGTGGCCGTGATGGACCGGGCTGAGCCCATCTCTCTCCTCTGTCTCTTGCATTCCTGTGCATTGGAATTGTCATAGCCGGCCATGATGCAACCAGTCAGGATACTTTCTACATTGTATCTGTAGAAGTTTGTTAAAGAATTCAGTGGCATTCTGAACCTCATTAAATGGCTACCATAGAGATGCTGGTGGGCCTTCTTGATGACATCTCATAAGTTCAAGGAGCAGAATTAGGCCATTCAGGCCACCAAGTCTACTCCGCCATTCAATCATGGCTGATCTATGTTTCCCTCTCAACCCCATTCACCTGCCTTCTCCCCACAATCTTTGACACCGTACTAATCAAGAATCTGTTAATCCCCATCTTAAAAATATCCATTGACTTGGCCTCCACAGCTGTCTGTGGCAATGCATTACACAGATTCACCACCCTCTGACTAAAGAAATTCCTCCTCATCTCCTTTCTAAAGGTACGTCCTTTTATTTTGAGGCTGTGACCTCTGGTCTTAGACTCTTCCACTAGTTGGAACATTCTCTCCGCATTCACTCTATCCAAGCCTTTCACTATTCGGTAAGTTGCAATGAGGTCCCCCCTCATCCATCTCTGTGCTGGACTCAGGCCAAGTCATCTGAGATGTTAACATCCAGCAATTTCAAGCTGCTAACTCCAGCACTTCCCCTTTCTGAAGTGAGCGATTAGTTCCTTGGTTCCGCGGATAACAAGGGAAATCAGGGATAGTATCAAAGCGAAGGATGATGCGTACAAATTAGCCAGAAAAAGCAGCATACCGGAGGACTGGGAGAAATTCAGAGACCAGCAGAGGAGGACAAAGGGCTTAATTAGGAAAGAAAAAATAGATTATGAAAGAAAACTGGCAGGGAACATAAAAACTGACTGCAAAAGTTTTTATAGATATGTGAAAAGAAAGAGATTAGTTAAAACAAATGTAGGTCCCTTGCAGTCAGAAACAGGTGAGTTGATCATGGGGAACAAGGATATGGTGGACCAATTGAATAACTACTTTGGTTCCGTCTTCACTAAGGAAGACATAAATAATTTGCCGGAAATAGCAGGGGACCGCGGGGTCTGACGAATCTTATAGAATTTTTCGAGGATGTAACTAGTAGCGTGGATAGGGGAGAACCAGTGGATGTGGTGTATCTGGACTTCCAGAAGGCTTTCGACAAGGTCCCACATAAGAGATTAGTATACACACTTAAAGTACATGGCATTGGGGGTTCAGTATTGATGTGGATAGAGAACTGGCTGGCAAACAGGAAGCAAAGTGTAGGAGTAAACGGATCCTTTTCACAATGGTAGACAGTGACTAGTGGGGTACCGCAAGGCTCAGTGCTGGGACCCCAGCTATTTACAATATATATTAATGATCTGGATGAGGGAATTGAAGGCAATATCTCCAAGTTTGCGGATGACACTAAGCTGGGGGGCAGTGTTAGCTGTGAGGAGGATGCTAGGAGACTGCAAGGTGACTTGGATAGGCTGGGTGAGTGGGCAAATGTTTGGCAGATGCAGTATAATATGGATAAATGTGAGGTTATCCATTTTGGTGGCAAAAACAGGAAAGCAGACTATTATCTAAATGGTGGCCGACTAGGAAAAGGGGAGATGCAGCGAGACCTGGGTGTCATGGTACACCAGTCATTGAAAGTAGGCATGCAGGTGCAGCAGGCAGTGAAGAAAGCGAATGGTATGTTAGCTTTCATAGCAAAAGGATTTGAGTATAGGAGCAGGGAGGTTCTACTGCAGTTGTACAGGGTCTTGGTGAAACCACACCTGGAGTATTGGAGTTTTGGTCTCCAAATCTGAGGAAGGACATTATTGCCATAAAGGGAGTGCAGAGAAGGTTCACCAGACTGATTCCTGGGATGTCAGGACTGTCTTATGAAGAAAGACTGGATAGACTTGGTTTATACTCTCTGGAATTGAGGAGATTGAGAGGGATCTTATAGAAACTTACAAAATTCTTAAGGGGTTGGACAGGCTAGATGCAGGAAGATTGCTCCCGATGTTGGGGAAGTCCAGGGCAAGGGGTCACGGCTTAAGGATAAGGGGGAAATCCTTTAAAACCGAGATGAGAAGAACTTTTTTCACACAGAGAGCGGTGAATCTCTGGAACTCTCTGCCACAGAGGGTAGTCGAGGTCAGTTCATTGGCTATATTTAAGAGGGAGTTAGATGTGGCCCTTGTGGCTAAGGGGATCAGAGGGTATGGAGAGAAGGCAGGCACGGGATACTGAGTTGGATGATCAGCCATGATCATATTGAATGGCGGTGCAGGCTCGAAGTGCCGAATGGCCTACTCCTGCACCTAATATCTATGTTTTCTATGTTTCTATGTTGACGTTGAGTGAGAGGTGATTGCTGTAACACCACACAACCAAGTGTTTTATATTTCTCCTGTGCACAGACTCATCACCACCTGTGATTCGGCCAACAGCACAGTTGTGTTGGCAAATTTGTAAATGGCTTTGGAGCTGTGCTTGAGCTCACAGTTGTCGTTATAAAGAGAGTAGAGCAGAGACTAAGTACAGAGCCTTGAGGTATGCCTGTGTTTGTGGTCAGTGAGGAGGAGATATTGCTACTGATCCACACTGATAGAGGTCTGCTCATGAGAAGATCAGGGGTCCACTTGTAAAAGGAAGGATGGAGGCCCAAGAACAGTAGATGGACACAGAAAGCTGGAGGAACTCAGCGCGTCAGACTTTGTAATGAGTTTGGAGGAGATGATTGTGTTGAACGTTGAGTTTATTTGATGAACAGCAGTCTGAGGTATATCTTCCTGTTATCCAGATGGTGCAGAGCAGAGTGGAGAGCCAGTGAGGTAGCTTCAGTTGTTGTCTCCTTGTGGCGATAGACAATTAAAGAGGATCCCGGCCATTTGTGAGGCAGGAGATGATTTGTGCCATAACCCAACCCTTCGAAGCACTTTACTTAATTCCTGGGATGGAGGGACTGACATATGATGGAACAATAGATCGACTGGGCTTATATTCACTGGAATTTAAAAGGATGAGAGGGAATCCGGAATGGAATTGAATAGTTCATGGAATATTTCATTGTCATGTGACTAGGTTCCCAGTCCACAGCCGCGGCCCGTCGGACACCACTCTTATAGAAACATATAAAATTCTTAAGGGATTGGACAGGCTCGGTGCAGGAAAAATGTTCCCCATGTTGGGGGAGTCCAGAACCAGGGGCCACAGTTTAAGAATAAGGGGTAGCCCATTTAGGACTGAGATGAGGAAAAACTTTTTCACACAGAGACTTGTGAATCTGTGGAATTATCTGCCACAGAAGGCAGTGGAGGCCAATTCACTGGATGTTTTCAAGAGAGAGTTAGATTTAGCTATCAGGGCTAACGGAATCAAGGGATATAGGGAAAAAGCCGGAACGGTGTACAGATTTTCGATGATCAGCCATGATCATATTAAATGGTGGTGCTGGCTCGAAGGGCCGAATGGCCTACTCCTGCACCTATTTTCTATGTTTCTATTATCGAGAATGTAAGTTCTGCTGGAATGTATTCATTGACGCAGGTCACCATGTACTTGATAGTGTCATTTTTAAATTATTATTACCTCTGGTTACTTCGTAAATTGTTTAATGAATTATTCGCAATGTTTCAGGTTTTCCAAAACCCACTGGCATTTGACAGTGTTTGACAGTTCTGTGATCTCATTAAGGCAGGGCACGTTCACAAGTTCCAGCCTTGTGTGGTAAATGTGATCACATTTTCTGCAAATGCAATATTGGTGAGCAGCCATCAAAATCTTTGACATATAACACTTAATAGCATGCAAAATCACAGAGATGTTGCACCAATGAAATATGTGGCATGGTGGCACAGCGGTAGAGTTGGTGCCTTACAGCGCCAGAGACCTGGGTTCGATCCTGACTACGGGTGTTGTCTGTACAGTGTTCGTACGTTCTCCCTGTGACTGCGTGGGTTTTCACCTGGTGCTCCGGTTTCATCCCACACTCCAAAGATGTGCAGATTTGGAGGATGTAGGTTTAATTGGCTTGGGTAAAAAGAATTGTAAATTGTCTCTGCGATGTAGGATAGTTGGAGTATCGCGTGCCAGCGCGGACCTGGTGGGTCAAAGGGCCTGTTCCCGCGCCATATCTCTACAGTAGAGTCTAAATGCAAAGGTGCAATGCTGAAAAAATACTTGCACCAGGTGTAGATTGTAATCCTGGTGCTTTGTCCCAGCGTTACACTGTAGAATGGCAGGAAGGTTAATTACCAATGACATAAAGGACCCCATCTTTTCACTGGAGGATTGTATGAGATGCAACAACTTCACCCAAGCAAATTGAATCTCATGGCTGGGAGGCCAGATGAGAAAAGATGTTTTTTTCACTGTGGCTGAGTCACAGTCCCAAGACAATATCATAATATCTTAATCAAATATGGGGCGAACTTTCACAATCGATCATGATTTTAACAGAAAGCCTCACAGATAAAATTGACAGGCAGATTTTTTTCTCCATCTACCCCTAAGAATGTTTTTTTTTCACAGTTAGCACAATAAATGTAAATCACTTTGAAGAGACAGGACCATAAATCAATATCAAATAAAAGTCTGGAGTGAGTAATCAGACAATTATTTTCCGTGGAGCAACAAATGCACGCATGGCTTGTGTGCGTTATTTGCATGGTAAGAATATACAACAGTGCTGAACAGGAACACTGTTCGAACAGGGCTGAACAGTGTGCCTGGGTCCTGGACTTTCTCATCGCCAGGCCCCAGGTGGTCAAGATTGGGAGACATACCACCCTGAACACAGGATCCCCCCAGGGTTGTGTCCTTAGCCCCCTACTGTACTCCCTGTACACACATGGCTGTGTGGCTAGGTTCAGCTCCAACTCCCTCATCAAGTTTGCTGATGACACAGTGGTGGTGGGCCTGATCTCCGATAACGATGAGAAGGTTTACCTGGAGGAGGTGGCTGATCTGGCACTCTGGTGTCAGGACAACAGCCTCGTCTTGAATGTCACTAAAACTAAGGAGCTGATTGTGGACTTTAGGAGGGCACCACATCCGAGGATGTACATGCCAGTGGGGATAAATGGGGCTACTGTGGATAGGGTGAGCTGCTTTAAATACCTGGGAGTCCACATCACAGAGGATCTGACGTGGACATCACACACTGCCTCACTGGTGAGTAAGGCAAGGCAGTGCCTTTACCACCTCAGGCAGCTGAGGAAATTCAGAGTCTTTCTGAGGATCCTTCCGTGATTCTACTCAGCGGCTGTAGAAAGCATCTTGTCCGGCAACATCTCAACCTGGTTTGAGAACAGCTCTGCCCAGGACAGGAAGGCTCTGCAGAGAGTAGTGCGTTCGGCCGAACACACTACAGGAACACTATGGGAACACACTATGGGAACACTATGGGAACACACTATGGGAACACACTATGGGAACACACTATGGGAACACACTATGGGAACACACTATGGGAACACACTATGGGAACACACTATGGGAACACACTATGGAAACACTATGGGAACACACTATGGGAACACTATGGGAACACTATGGAAACACTATGGGAACACTATGGGAACACACTATGGGAACACACTATGGGAACACTATGGGAACACTATGGGAAACTATGGGAACACTATGGGAACACTATGGGAACACTATGGGAACACACTATGGGAACACACTATGGGAACACTATGGGAACACACTATGGGAACACTATGGGAACACTATGGGAACACATTACGGGAACACACTATGGGAACACACTATGGGAACACTATGGGAACACTATGGGAACACTCTGGGAACACACTATGGGAACACACTATGGGAACACTATGGGAACACACTATGGGAGAACACTCTGGGAAAAAACTATGGGAAAACACTATGGGAACACACTATGGGAACACTATGGGAACACTATGGGAACACACTATGGGAACACTATAGGGACACACTATGGGAACACACTATGGGAACACACTATGGGAACACTATGGGAACACACTATGGGAACACTATGGGAACACTATGGGAACACACTATGGGAACACACTATGGGAACACACTATGGGAAAACACTATGGGAATACTATGGGAACACACTATGGGAACACACTATGGGAACACTATGGGAACACACTATGGGAACACTATGGGAACACTATGGGAACACACTATGGGAACACTATGGGAACACTATGGGAACACACTATGGGAACACTATGGGAACACTATGGGAACACACTATGGGAACACTATGGGAACACACTATGGGAACACTATGGGAACACACAATGGGAACACTATGGGAACATATGGGAACATATCCGCAAGGGAACACTATTGGAACACTATGGGCAACTCTATGGGAACACTATGGGAACACACTATGGGAACACACTATGGGAACACTATGGGAACATTATGGGAACACACTATGGGAACACTATGGGAACACACTATGGGAACACTATGGGAACACTATGGGAACACACTATGGGAACACTATGGGAACACACTATGGGCACACACTAGGCGGAACACTATGGGAACACACACTATGGGAACACTATAGGGAACACACTATGGGAAACACACTATGGGAACACTATGGGAACACTATGGGAACACACTATGGGAACACTATGGGAACACACTATGGGAACACTATGGGAACACTATGGGAACACACTATGGGAACACACTATGGGAACACATGGGAACACACTATGGAAACACTATGGGAACACACTATCAAAACACTATGGGAACACACTATGTGAACACACAATGGGAACACACTATGGGAACACTATGGGAACACTATGGGAACAGTATGGGAGCACATTATGGGAACACTATGGGAACACACTATGGGAACACACTATGGGAATACTATGGGAACACACTATGGGAACACACTATGGGAATACTATGGGAACACACTATGGGAACACACTAGGGGGAACACACTATGGGAACACACTATTGTAACACTATGGGAACAAACTATTGGAACACTATGGGAACACACTATGGGAACACTATGGGAACACACCATGGGAACACACTATGGGAACACTATGGGAACACTATGGGAACACACTATGGGAACACACTATGGGAACACACTATGGGAACACTATGGGAACACTATGGGAACTATGGGAACACACTCTAGGAACACACTATGGGAACACACTATGGGAACACACTATTGTAACACTATGGGAACACACTATTGGAACACTATGGGAACACACTATGGGAACACACTATGGGAATACTATGGGAACACACTATGGGAATACTATGGGAACACACTATGGGAACACACTATGGGAACTTTAAAAGCCACTAATGTATTTGTCTCCTCCACAACCCCTTGCAGCATGTTCCAGGCACCCACCATCCTCTGTGTGGAAAAAAAACGTACCCTGCACATCTCCTTGGTATGGCGTGCTGTTATTTCTAAAAAGTTAAAAGCTAGATTTCCAATTTTTGTTTAATTTTGATTACAAAAAGATTATTAAAAATAAAATGTATTAGTTAAATCAGGCAGTCAGTAAACAGCTTATAAGATAATGATTCTTGTAGACACAAGCGGCAAGGGACGATATGCATACCAATACCTTTCTGTTGTTCTCGATACATCTCATCAGGCTCTTGGGATTTATTTATGGGGTTGAGAGGGAAAGATATATCAGCCATGATTGAATGGCAATGTGGCCCAAATGGTTCTACTCCTATGATTTATGAACATGAGCTTATGAAGATTGTTTTCATAAACTTATTTTCTCTTGCTGAAGTTCTATTTTCCTACCAGCATAAATTGCTTTTCAAATTCAGGGTTTGTACATCTCAGGTTAACTCATCATCTATTTTATCCTTAGCAACCTCAGCATTGAATCTGTCTGGATTTCTTAGTTTAATCAATGAGGGTCTGAAAGACACACTCATCTGTGGCACATTGTCCTCACACACTATGCCCCTGACCTTACACTGATGTGGCCATCAACACATCCTGCCCAAACACTGTGGAAGCTGTTTGTTCTCATCTGTAACCTGAGCAAAGTACCTGTGAAATTGTCCATTAGTTGGATTGTACAGCTGAGAGCCATACGCAAAGTTGAACAGTCACACACAGTTCAATAAATGAGATTATCACACCTTAAAGTTAATTCAATTGTGAAACTCATCCTAAACTCAACTGCATTGTGTTGTCTCTGTACTGTACACTGCACAATGCCAATAAAGTTGAATCTGAATCTGAATCTGAAACTGAACCATTCCATTTTTCAGGACATGCCAGATGGATTTCTAATCAGATTTAGTTTAGTTTAGTTTAGACATACAGCGTGAAAACAGGCCCTTAGGCCCAACAATTCCACACTGACCAGCGATCCCTGCACATTAACACTATCCTACACACACTCGGGACAATTCACACTTATACCAACCTAATTTACCTACATACCTGTATGTCTTTGGAGTGTGGGAGAAACCAAAGGTCTTGGAGAAAACCCACGCAGGTCACAGGGAAAACGTACAAACTCCGTACAGACAGCACCCGTAGTCGGGATCGAGCCCGGGTCTCCGGCGCTGCAAGTGCAGTCTGCTGCGCCACCATGCCGGTATTAAGAACTTAGTCCGAGAATCATACAGCACAGAAAGAGTTCCTTTGGTCCAACTTGTCCATGCTGACAAAGATGCCCCATCTACGCTAGTCCCATCTGCCCATGTTTGGCCCATATCTCTTTACACATTTTCTGCAACGTACCCATCCAAATTGTTTTAAATGCTAATATCGTTCCTGCCTCAACTACTTCCTCTGGCAGTTTGTTCCATATATCCACCGCACTGAGATTCCTATTAAATCTATTCGGAGAACATACACATGCTGAGAGCTATATTCTGATTCTTCCCCTTTGCTCTATCCAATGTACTTGATTTTGACTTCGACATAGAGTGGCAGAGTCATATGACACAGAAACAGGCCCTTCAGCCCAACTTGCCCAAGCTGACCCATATGCCCCATCTAAGCTAGTCCCATCTGCCTGCATTCGGCCCATATCCCTCTTATCCTTTCTGACCATGTACCTGACCAATTGTTTAAGAAAGAACTGCAGATGCTGGAAAAATCGAAGGTAGACAAAAATGCTGGAGAAACTCAGCGGGTGAGGCAGCATCTATGGAGTGAACGAATAGGCGACGTTTCGGGTCGAGACCCTTCTTCAGACTAATGTCAGGGAGAGGGGGGGGCGGGAAAAGGAAAGGAAGAGGTGGAGACAGTAGGCTTGTGGGCGAGCTGGGAAGGGGAGGGGAAGGAAGGAGAAAGCAAAGACTACCTGAAAGTAGAGAAGTCAATGTTCATACCGCTGGGGTGTAAACTACCCAAGCGAAATATGAAGTGCTGTTCCTCCAATTTGCGCTGGACCTCACTCTGGTTCTTTTAGATGTTGTAAATACTTGATTGTATTTATGTATGACGTGTTACCTGATCTGCTTTTCATAGCATGCAAAACAAAGCTTTTCACTGTACCTCAGTACACGTGACAATAATAATCCTAAACCTTTCCGCTCTCACCTTAAAAGTATGTCCTTTGGTTTTTGATACCCTACCCTGAATAAAAGACTTTGTGCATTCACTCTAACTACTTGCTATTTAAAAGTAAAATTAGCGTGTCGGCTACTACAGTCCGCAGTCATTTTTATAACTCTGGATAAATGATTGCTTGCATGGAGCACTTATAGAATTAGGTCTTTCATTGACACCCGCTGGATAGGAGCCATGCTTTGATCTCAACTCTGATTAAGCCATCATTTAAGCTGTCAACACCAGTGTTAACTTAGTAGGCTTTAAAGAAGAAGAATGAAATCTCTCACGATTAGCTATAAATACCCAGCGCTGTAGATAGATCAGTGGCGCACTTACTTGTGCTCTGAGGGCAAACTGAGACAAAGTGTTCCAGCGTGGAAACAGGCCCTTCGGCCCAACTTGCCATCACCGGCTAACATGTCCCAGCTACACTAGTCCTGCCTGACTGCGTTTGGTCCATATCCCTCCAAACCTGTCCTATCCATGTACCTGAGTAACTGGTTCTTAAAGGTAGACAAAATTGCTGGAGAAACTCAGCGGGTGCGGCAGCATCTATGGAGCGAAGGAAATAGGCAACGTTTCGGCTCGAAACGTTGCCTATTCCCTTCGCTCCATAGATGCTGCTGCACCCGCTGAGTTTCTCCAGCAATTTTGTCTACCTTCGATTCTCCAGCATCTGCAGTTCCTTCTTGAACAACTGGTTCTTAAAGGTTGGGATAGCCCCTGCCTCAACTACCTCCTCTGGCAGCTTGTTCCATACACCCACCACCCTCTGTGTGAAAAGGTTACCACTCAGATTCCTATTAAAAAAATGTCCCCCTTCACCTTAAACCTATGCCCTCTGGTCCTCGATTCACCTACTCTGGGCAAGAGTAGGTAATTCATGAAATGCTTTGAGAGGCTGGTGAAGAATCACATCTGCGCCTTCCTCCCTCAGAACATGGACCCGTTGCAGTTCGCATACCGTCCGAACAGATCCACGGACGATGCGGTCTCCCAGGTCTTGCACACCACTCTCTCCCACCTGGACAGCCAGAAGGAGGGCTACGTGAGGATGCTGTTCATAGACTACAGTTCAGCCTTCAACATGATAGTCCCTACCAGACTGGCCGGGAAGCTAATGGAATTGGGGCTCAACACCTCCCTGTGTGCCTGGGTCCTGGACTTTCTCACCGCCAGGCCCCAGGTTCACAAGATGCGAGAGAATACATCGAAGTCCCTCACCCTGAGCACAGGATCGCCCCAGAGTTGCGTATTGTACTCCCTGTACACACATAACTGCGTGGCTAGGTTCAGCTTCAATTCAATAATTAAGTTTGCTGATGACACTGTGGTGGTGGGCCTGATCTCAGACAATGACGAGAAGGCCTACCAGGAGGAGGTGGCTGGTCTAGCACTCTGGTGCCAGGAGAACAGCCTCCTCTTGAACATCAAAAAAACGAAGGAGCTGATCATGGACTTTAGGAGGGCACATCATCCGAGGACGTACACTCCATTGAGGATAAATGGGGATTTTGTGAATAGGGTGAACCGTTTTAAATATCTGGGAGTCCACATCTCTGAGGATATGACATGGGCATCACACGCCTCAGCACTCGTGAGTATGGCAAGGCAGCGCCTTTACCACCTCAGGCAATTGAGGAAATTCAGAGTGTCTCCGAGGATCCTCCAATGCTTCTACGCAGCGGCGGTGGAAAGCATCTTGTCCGGGAACATTACCATCTGGTTTGGGAATTGCTCTGCCAAGGACAAGAAGGCTCTGCAGAGAGTGGTGCGTTCAGCCGAACGCACTATGGGAACTTCACTTGCCCCCCTGCAGGAACTATACATCAGGAGGTGCAACTCCAGAGCCAACAATATCATGAGAGACCCCTTCCACCCCAGCAACGGACTGTTCCAGCTGGTATGGTCAGGCAAACGCCTCCGTTGCCATGCGGTGAGAACGGAAAGGTTGAGAAGGAGTTTCTTCCCAGAGGCCATTCGGACTGTAAACGCCTATCTCACCAGGGACTAACTCTACTGAACGTTTTTCCTTCCATTATTTATTATGTAAAAGAATATGTGTGTTATGATTGTGTTTATAGTTTGTTTGGTTGTTTGGTTGTTTGTCTTTTGCACCTCTGTAAGAGCTGTACAAAGAGAGAACAAGAGTTAAATCATCCTTTGCACAGGAACTGATTTAAAATCTGATTTACCAATTTTTACAAAGAGGAGGCAATGGATATTTTGGCATTTGCCCCATTCCAGTTCTACCTTGGTGGACAGTAGACAGGTTCACCACCAAGTGTGTTACTTATGAGGTGTCCAAAGAGCTTGGTAACCAATGAAACCAAGCAAAACCCATCAGACCAAAGAAGGGTCCTGACCCGAAACACGGTCTGCCCATTCCCTCCACAGATGCTGCCTGACCCACTGAGTGCCTCCAGCACTTCCAGTTTTGTTCAAGATCGAAGCATCTGCAGTTCCTTACGTCTCCAGCAAACATCTGCACGACATTTAGAAAAATGAAACATAGACAATAGGTGCAGGAGTCGGCCATTCGGCCCTTCGAGCCAGCACCGCCATTTGATATGATCATGGCTGTTCATCCAAAATCTGTACCCTGTTCCTGCTTTCTCCCCATATCCCATGATTCCATTAGCCCTAAGAGCTATATCCAACTCTCCCTTGAATACATCCAGTGAATTGGCCTCCACTGCCATCTGTGGCAGAAAATTCCATGGATTCACAACACTCTGGGTAAAAAGTTTTTCCTCACCTTAGTCCAAAATGGCCTACTTATTCTTAATCTTATTACTCAGTCCTAAATGGCCTACTTAGTCCCCCCCCCATCAGTCTGAAGAAGGGCTTCGGCCCGAAACGTTGCCTATTTCCTTCGCTCCTAGATGCTGCTGCACCCGCTGTGTTTCTCCAGCACTTTTGTGTACCTACTTATTGTTAAACTGTGACCCCTGGTTCAGGACTCCCCCAACATCAGGAACATTTTTCCTGCATCTAACCTGTCAAATCCCTTAACAATTTTATATCTTTCTATAAGATCCAATCTCATCCTTCTAAATTTCAGTGAATACAAGCCCAGTCGACCCATTCTTGTTAATGCTTGTGAGCTTGTTTTTGCCGTGAAAAGATTTCAGCTGAGTTTCCAGAATTTCTCGTGAAAATCTCTAGCAGCCACCTCAGTGGGAGAGCTGTCGAATTTGTATTCACAGGTATAAACGCGACATTTCAATTGCTTTTCAGACATATCCCAATGCACTAGTTTATCAATATTTGTACTGACACGAGATTTATTCGACAATGCTTAAATTAGATCAACGATACACGATTTTAATCTACAGCCTACATAACATGCACTGTAGAAGCAATACAAAACACTCACAAATTGAGTCATGTGTGGGAAAATGGAAGCAAATAACACAGCTGTGTATATGAAGTGGCTGAGATACAGAAGCTTAAAAGCACGAACAAGACTTCAGAATAACTTCTTCCCCTCTGTTGTCGGGCTTTTGAGCAGTCCTTCCATAGGCTAGGATACTGTCCGATTTACCTCAATCCCATGCTTGGTTTGGGAACAGTTCTTCCCAAGATCGCAAGGAATTGCAGGGAGTTGCAGATATCCAGCACCCAGACCAGACTTCTTACCATGGAGGCAATCTACACTTCACGCTGCCTTGGGTAAACAGCCAACATAATCAAAGACTTGTCCCAGCCATTCCCGGTCATTCTTGCTTCTCACTGCTCCCATCCAGCAGACGTTACAGAAGCTTGAAAGCGCGCACCACCAGAGTCAGGAACAGCTTCTTCCCCTCTGTTATCAAGCTTCTGAACTGTCCTTCCATAAGCTTGGGTAGTCCAATTCATCACTGCCCCATTGCGGACATTGGGCTTTGTCTAGAATGGATGCTCTACAATGCTGAGAACCATATTCTGCACTCTGTATCTTTGCTCTAGCTATCTTTGCTCTAGCTATTGAGCTTGAGGTTGACAAATTAATTTATGTATAGTATGAATTGATCTGAATGGATGGCATGCAAAACAAACCTTTTCACTGTACCTCAGTACACGTGACAACTATAAACCTAATCCTAACCTAAAGAACTGAACAAGTTCATGGATGCGAAAGGATTAGAGGGATATGGGCCAAATATAGGCAAACAAGACAAGTTTATTGAGGCAACTTGGTTGGCACGGACAAGTTGGGCTGAAGGGTGTGTTCCCATTCTCTATGGCTCTACATCATCTAAAGGGAAGAGCTTGTTCTGTTCACTAACGACAATGATAAAAGCGTGATGCATATCACTTCGACAAGTGGGCATGCAAAGTATGGTTTGTGGGAAAAGGGATCATTGTAATTTTTCAAACTATAATAAAATGCTTCATATCCTCTAACAGGTACTAACTTTATCTGGAAATTATGTCATTCCTAACTCCTGAATCATTGAAACTCCTCTTAAAGTAACTGAGAGGGAAAACAATCTACTCAAGCTAAAGCTGGTTTGTTAAACTCTGCCAGTGTCACTGTTCGTAAACTAGGGTGACATCAGACTAAATAGTGAACGTGATTTACAGCCCTTCACCAGCACGGGGAACCTCTGCCAAGTCTAGAGATGTGGAAGTCTATCAACATGAATAAGCAGCTGGATTGTCACCTGCAGTCATCACTAACAGCAGGAATAAACTCACATTTAGTCGATACAGCAAGCTCACCTGTGTCCATCATGCCATTTTACTGAAGAAGGATATTGGCCCGAAACGTTGCCCATTTCCTTCGCTCCACAGATGCTGCCTCGCCCGCTGAGTTTCTCCAGCACTTTTGTCTACCTTTGATTTTCCAGCATCTGCAGTTCCTTATTAAACTTGAACCAGTTGGGTTTAAACCAGAATGACGAAACAAGGAATTGCAGATGCTGGCTTACAAAAACAAAAGACACAAAGGGTGCAGCAGTAGTGCTCCTGCCTTACAGCACCAGAGACTCGGGTTCGTTCCCCACCATGGGTGCTTGTCTATACCGAGCTTGTACACCGAGTTCCTCCCGTGACCTGTGTGGGTTTTCCATGAGATCCTCGGTTTCCTACCACTCCAAAGATTGGCTCGGTGTAAATGAATCAATGTAAAATTGTCCCTAGTGTGTGTAGGATATTGTTAATGTGCGGGGATCGCTGGCCAGAGAGGAAGGGCCTGTTTCCGTCCTGTATCTATAAACTAATCTAAAAAAGTGCTGGAGTAATTCAACGGGTCAAGTATCCCTGGAGAACATGGATAGGTGACGTATTGGGTCGGGACCCTTCATGAGCTCATCAGTCATAGGAGCAGAATTAGCCCATTCAGCGCATCAATTCTACTCTGCCATTCAATTATGGCTGATCTATCAGAAAGCTATGTACAAGAAAGTTGGAAGAGAAGAGGAGCAGGGCAAAGTTAATACCTATTACCTATCTGTGTACAAAATCATGAGAGGAATAGATCGGTAGATGCACAGAGTCTCTTGCCCATAGTAGGAGAAATGATGAGCAGAGGACATAGGTTCAAGGTGAATGGGAAAAGAATCCGAGGGGTAACTTTTTCACACAAGGAGCTATCCCGTCGTTTAAGAAACAGTTAGATTGGTACATGGATAGGACAGGTTTGGAGGGATATGGACCAAGCGCAGGCAAGTGGGACTAATGTAGCTGAGACATTGTTAGCCAGTGTGGGCAAGTTGGGCTGAAGGGTCTGTTTCCACACTGTATCACTCTATGATTCTATGATACAGGTTGGCGCGGTTTTTCAGAGGCTGATGGATGGACAAAGGGCAGAGTTGAAAAGACAAAAGGTGCGAGACAAAAGGATTAAGGAGTCGCAAATTGTGAAGCTAGAGGAAGGAGTGTAGGTCTACTTGATCTGACAGTTGCTAACCATTTTAAATATTCAACATTTCCTTGATCATCTGCCGTTTTCACACCTTACCCTTCCATATCTCTAGTTTCCCTCTCCCCTGACTCTCAGTCTGAAGAAGGGTCTCGTCCCAAAACGTCACCCATTCCTTCTCTCCACAAATGATGCCTGACCCGCTGAGTTACTCCGGCAATTTTGTGTCTATCCTGGGTGTAACCCAGCATCTGCAGTTCCTCCCTGCACATGGGACTAGTGTAGATGGGCATCTTGGTCGGCATGGGTAAGTTGGGCTGAAGGGCCTGTTTCCGTGCTGTACGCGTCCATGACCTGATTAGTTTATCTTGGCATTATGTTCAGCACTGACATTGTGGGCCAAGGGCCTGTTCCTGTGCTGGACTGTTCTATGTTTCAAGTATGGACAACATACATGTTCTAATGTATTCCCTGCTGTTAGCCATGAGCTAGGCAGTGATTGGATGCATACCTGTCACAAAATAATGACAGACAGAAGGAACTGTAGATGCTGGTTTACCAGTGCTGGAGTAACTCAGCGGGTCAGGCAGCATCTCTGGCGAACATGGATAGGTGACGTTTTGGGTCGGGCCCTTCCTCAGACAATAACCATATAACCATAAAACAATTACAGCCCGGAAACAGACTATCTCGGCCCTTCTAGTCCGTGCCGAACACTTATTCTCCCCTAGTCCCATCTACCTGCACTCAGACCATAAACCCTCCATTCCTTTCCCGTCCATTTACCTATCCAGTTCATTTTTAAATGATAAAATCGAACCTGCCTCCACCACTTCCACTGGAAGCTCATTCCACACAGCTACCACTCTCTGAGTAAAGAAGTTCCCCCTCATGTTACCCCTAAACTTCTGTCCCTTAATTCTCAAATCATGTCCTCTTGTTTGAATCTTCCCTACAATACAAAATAATTAGTTTTTTTCTTGGAGGTGCTGGGCTTCAATCACAGTATTTAGTTTAGTTTAGAGACACAGCGCGGAAATAGGCCCTTCGGCCCACCAAGTCCATGCCGACCGGTGATCCCCGCACATTAACACTATCCTACACACACTAGGGACAATTTACACTTATACCAAGCCAATTAACCGACAAACCTGTACATCTTTGGAGCGTGGGTGGAAACCGAAGATCTCGGAGACGAGTTCACAGGGAGAACATACAAACTCCGTACCGACAGCACCCGTAGTCAGGATCGAACCCGGGTCTCCGGCGCTGCAAGCACTATAAGGCAGCAACTCTACCGCTGTGCCACCGTGCCACCATAGCAACTTAGTTTTAGAGATACAACGCAGAAATAGGCCCTCCAGCCCACCGAGTCCGCACCGACCAGCGATCCCCGCAGTGTGTATTGTTTGAGATTCTGAAGTCATTCCTCTCATTGTGAGTTAAAGTATTGCATTGCATGCATAAGTTTGTGTAAACACTTTGATCTCTCCAAGGGGTGCATGTAGAGTCAGAGTCACAGAGTGATACAGCGTGGAAACAGGCCCTTCAGCCCAACTTGCCCATACAATGTCCCAGCTACACTAGTCCCACCTGCCCACATTTGGTCCATATCCCTCCAAACCTGTCCTATTCATGTGCCTGTCTAACTGTTTCTTAAACATTGAGATAGTCCCTGCCTTGACTACCTCCTCTGGCAGTCTGTTCATACACCCAACACCCTTTGTGTGAAAAAATTACCCCTCAGATTCCTATTAAATCTTTTCCCCTTCACCTTAAACCAATGTCCTCTGGTCCTTGATACTCCATGCATCTACCCGATCTATTCCTCTCATTATTTTATACACCTCTTTAAGATCATCCCTCATCATCCTCCTGCGTTCCAAGGAATAGAGTCCCAGCCTACTCAACCTCTCCCTGTAGCTCAGACCCTCTAGTCTTGGCAACATCCTCGTAAATCTTCTCTGTACCCTTTCCAGCTTGCACTTCATGTATGAACAGCAGAGGTGAGAATGGATGCAAGCCTCACTATTTTAGCACATAAGTTAGACACAAAATGCTGGAGTAGCTCAGCAAGACAGGCAGCATCTCTGGACAGAAGGAATGGGTGACGTTTCGGTGAAGATCACATTTCCTCTTCAATGCTTTGGGGAGTTAAGTATAAGTTTGGAGTAAAAAAACTCAAAATAAATCAGGTTTATCAAAATTCATCATAGTGGCAACAAAGCTTTCAGTGTAACATCCAACTCTTCAACTTATTCAAAGTATGCAAAATTATATTGTACAACGGATGATTCGGGTTATTCCAATTACTTGCTATTCTCTTCGTTTAAAAATCCTTTGTGATAATGAGGTAGAATTAAAATAATTGCGTAAGAAGGAACTGCTGATGCTACTTTACACCGAAGATAGACACAAATTGTTGGAGTAACACAACGGGTCAGGAAGCATCTCTGGAGAGAAGGAATAGGTGACGTTTCAGGTCGAGACCCTCACACTAAAATAATTACATTGCACTGGATAAGAGGGGACCAGAGACGGAGGGGGGGGGGGCACAGGGAACTAAGGGGGGTGGAGAGATGACCATTGGGGCAAAAAAGGGTACTTTGTAACTATTTCGTCCTTCTTCACATGGCGACTCTTTGTATGCCTAGGCATGTAAAACAAAGCATCTCACTGTGACTTGTCACACACAAGTGGCAATCAAAGTATCTCTCATTCTCTTTGTCTCTAAACTAAATACTTCCCATTTACTCAGCATCATAGTGTTAGGGATATGTGGCAACAACATATTGTTGGCTGTTGCTTTAGTCTTTCCTGCATCGTAACTTACTGTTTAACTGCACGATTGATTTTGACTTTATGTTCTTGTTGTGTGATCTTATCTTGTTGATCCCATGAAGTAAATATCTCTCTCTAACGAAGTCGGGCAAAATGTCCATGTTGGCCACTAGAGGTCAGTGTTGTATAGCTTGTGCGTTCCAATCCACCAGCCTTGTCTCCCAGTGTTGGGTTTCTGACTGGATTGCATACTCAAATTCTCCCTGTAGCTCAGACCCTCTAGTCCGGGCCACATCCTCGTAATTCTTCTCTGTACCCTTTCCAGCTTGACAACATCTTTCCCACAACATGGTGCCGAGAACAGAACACAATACTCTAGATGCGGCCTCGTGAACATCTTATACGACTGCAACATGACCTCCCTTGGCCTTTCCCTCTATACACGATCCTCCGGCTGATGAAGGCCAATCTTCCAAAAGCCTTTTTGACCAGGAAGAGATCTGGGATGACCATGGGATGCGTCCCTGGGTTCAGAGGCTAGGCGATGGCTGGAGGCGAGAGGCGGCATGTATACGGGCCAATATTGAGGCTTCGGAGTGGGACGAGTTGATGGAGTGGGCCGCTGGAGGCTCCTGCAGCAGCCATTAGATCAGGTGCCACTCCAAGAAGCCAAGCGCGTGGATCAGACACGGCCAACAGCGGCCCGGAGCTGCGGAGGAGGACAGGCCGACCTCCACAACACCAACTCAGCGGCATCGCCAGGACAACGGGCCTTCATGGCCACGGAAATATATTTTTAAATTTTGGGCTTGATGCACACAAGATGACGCCTAAAACGTAGTGACTCTTGTGTACCGACTCAGTGCGGTCCACTGAATTATACTCTTGTACTTTGTACGAGTGTGTCAATGTAGAGTAGGATTGTTCCTGGACCATATGCAAACAAGAATTGTACTGTACTTAGGCACACCTGACAATACAGTAAGTTACTTTTAAGTTCATAATATGAAAGTACAATTTACATAAGGTGCATTACAGATTAAATTTCACATCTCTTGCTGCAATTCGCCAAACATATCCCACCTCCTGAAATGCTGTCGCAAGCGAGGTTGGAGTTGGATATGCCAGAAAGCTACGTTTGTTTCACCATCGAGGGAACAAGAAGACATCTACCTGTTCTCATGATTTTACACTATATACCTCTCTATAAGATCACCCCTCATTCTCCTGACCTCCAAGGAATAGAGTCCCAGCCTACTCAACCTCTCCCCATAGCTCAGACCCTCTAGTCCTGGCAACATCCTCGTAAATCTTCCCTGTGCTCTTCCTAGCCAGCCAACATCTTTCCTATAACATGGTGCCCAGAACTGAACACAATACTCTAAATGCAGCCTCACCAACATCTTACACAATGACCTCCCAACTTCTATACTCAACCCTGCTTCAGGCTTTTGGGAAAGATCACCCCCATGTTTAAAAGAAGATGAGAAGGGTAAAGGTTAAAGGAGATGTATGGGGCAACATCGCTACACGGAGGGTGGTGGGTGCCTACAATGCACTGCCAGGGTTGGTGGTGGGAGGCAGATAGGATAGTTACAGAGCTGGAATCTTGAATAAGACACAAAGTGCTGGAGGAACTAAGCGGGTCGGGAGAAAGTAGTGAGCAACTAAACGTGATATCCTCGGTAACTAACAGTTTAAGGTTTAAAGTGAAGGGGAAAAGATTTACTAGGAATCTGAAGGGTAACCTTTACACATAAAGAGTGGTGGGGGCATGGAACAAGCTGCCAGAAGAGGTACCGTAGTTAAGGCTGGGACTACCCCAATGTTTAAGAAACAGTTAGACAGGTACATGTTTGGAGGGATGTGTACAAAACTCGGGCAGCTGGGACTAGTGTAGCTGGGACATTGTTGGCCGGTGTGGGCAAGCTGGGTCGAAGGGCCTATTTCCACGATGTATCACTCTCTGACTAAGGATTCCAACCGGAAATGTCACCTATACCTTTTCTCCACAGATGCCACATGAACCTTTGAGTTACTCCAACATTTTGTGTCTATCGACCATTGGCTAACTCTGTATCAAAATTACATATCTTCAAGCAAGGCAACTTGTCAAAATTATTTGTGAAGCCAGACGTTAGATCTCTGAGGCACAAGAAGGATTTGTTGTTGTTGGAATATTAAAACTGCAATCAATATTGAACCTGAATTTCAAGAATTGATTATAGATTAAAAATATCGCAGCACAGTGGTGCAGCGGTAGAGCTGCTGCCTTACAGCACCGGAGAACTGCAATCGATCCTGACCACGGGCGCTCTGTGTACAGAGTTTGTACGCTCTCCCCGTGACCACGTGGATTTCCTCCCACATCCCAAAGACGCGCAGTTTTGGCTGCAGTAAAGAGTGTAAATAGTCCCTGATGTGTCGGAGAGTGCTAATGTATGGGGTGATCGCTGGTCGGTGCAGACTTATTGGGCCGAAGGGCCTGTTTCCACAGTAACTCAAAACTGAACTAAACAAAACATTTCTTTGAAGAGGTTTAACACATGTAAGGCTTTTTCTTGGGCTGTATAAGATACTCCTGTGAATGTAGCAGGAACACAGTGCGCTTTCTGTAGTGCATTGTCCCTCAAAAATAAATGGGCAGGAAGATTAACTGAGAGTTAGAAGCACTGAAATACACACTCGACTGGAAGAAGCGACATTTTCATGGCACAGTCTGTTAATTCCAGGTCTTATGTTATAGAAAGATTTAATGAAGTGCTAAATGAATATTGAAACGACAGGAGCAGAATGAAATAGTCAGAGTGTCATAGATTCATACAGCATGGAAACAGGCCCTTCGGCCCAACTAGGCTAGTTGTGCCGAAGGGCCTGTTTCCATGCTGTTCCATGCTGTATGAATCTATGACACTCTGACTATTTCACGGTGCCCCATCTACACTAGTCCCATTTGCCTGCATTGGGCCCATATCCTTCTAAACCTTTCCTATCCATATACCTGTCCAAACACCTTATCAATGTGGCTATAGTACCTGCCTGAACTACCTCCTATGGCAGCTCGTTCCATGTAGCCATCACCAAGTGAATAGATAATTGTGAATAGTGAATAGGTTATGTAGTTTATATATGATACTGTGTCATATTATATAATATGATTATCATATTATTATTTATGATAATTATGGTAATAATAATATTTTATTATAATGATGCTGATTATAATAATCATGAGCATAATGATTATGATGTTTATGATAATAATAAATAATTCCTCCCCACACCTGCAATCAGTCTGAAGAAGTGTCCCGGCCCTGAAGTCACCTATCCACGTTCTTCATGGATGCTGCCTGACCGCCTGAGTTACTCTAACACTTTCCTTTCTTGTTCAGTAATTTATCTTGAACTGTTTCTTTCAACCAGAGCTTGGTTAAATAAAAGCACAGAACATATGCTCAGAAAAGTCAAGTGAAAGTCCTGAGAAAGCCCGTAAAACAGCTTCAACATTTTAAAACAAGATGTTAAACATACAAGGCATTAACTGATCTCCCCGACAAAGGGGTTGCAGGGCAGCGGTTAATGTTCCTGTGGGTAACACCATTCACAGGGCAGTCAGTTGTAACAATTGCAACTGAAGGGGAATTGCTCTGATGCAAACAAGTGATATGACTTCAGAAAAAAAGTCTTTAAAAGTTCAAAGCTTTTTCAAACCTTCCCCTTGCTCAGTTTGTAAGGAGGCAGGATGCTAATCCATAATAGGTTCATAAATCATAAGAGCAGAATTAGGCCATCCAGCCCATCAAGTCCACTCCGCCATTCATGGCTGATCTATCTTCACCTCTCAACCCCATTCTCCTGCCTTCCCCCCGTAACCCCTGACACCCGTACAAATCTAGAATCTATCCATTTCCGCCTTAAAAATATCAATTGACTTAGCCTCCACAGTCTTCTGTGGCAATGAATTCCACAGTTGTGGAATATAATCTTGTCTCAAGAGAAAAGCTGGGGGTGGAAGATTGCAACCTTCACGTGGTCCGCCCTGTTTCGACATGCAATCAAATCGACGTGCACAAACGGAAGATCAAATAGAACAAGTTGTCCAACAGCTTTAGGCTGTGCACGCCACACAAAAGAAGAAGAAGAAGAGGAAAGCTAACAAGCTGTATTATCCAAAGATGCTGGAGAAACTCAGCAGGTGCAGCAGCATCTATAGAGCGAAGGAAATAGGCAACGTTTCGGCCCGAAACGTTGCGTATTTCCTTCGCTCCATAGATGCTGCTGCACCCGCTGAGTTTCTCCAGCATCTTTGTGTACCTTTGATTTTCCAGCATCTGCAGTTCCTTCTGAAACAAGCTGTATTATCCATTTACCTGGCAGTGGGTGTATGGAACGAGGTACCAGAAATGGTTCAAGAAGGAACTGCAGATGCTGGAAGATCGAAGGTACACATAATTGCTGGAGAAACTCAGCGGGTGCAGCAGCATCTATGGAGCGAAGAAAATAGGCGACGTTTTGGGCCGAAACCCTTCTTCAGACCAGAAGTGGTTGTTGCAGCAGGTACTACAACAACATTGAAAAGATGTTAGCAGAAGCTGGAGGTGGGTTTACAAGATGCCAACTATTCCGCACTGTTTCAACACAATCGATACATTGGCTCTCCAGTGAAGCCCCCAACTCATGAGAAGATTAAAAACCCACCACTTTCAGGACACCTTGCCTTTAACCTGCTAACTTTAAACTAACTGCAGATTGTTTCCCAGTGCTTGGAAGCCTGGCAAATAAAAGATGAGAAAGGTTGGGTTGGTCAGATAAGGTGGATTATTGCACTGTGTTAATGACTGGAATATTTGCCACAAGCCTAATAAGCTTACCAGTCCTACCATCACCAGCTCGACAGAACATAGAACAGTACAGTACAGTACACCACAGGATCAGGCCCTTCAGCTCATAATATCCATGCCCAACATGATGCCAAGTTAATGAAGTCTATGAGTTCTGCATGGGTGCAGGAGGTAGCACCTTGGCAGTCATTATAGATTGATGCTAGTCTCTTAGTCTCCTCTGCCTGCATGTGATCCATATCCATCCAACTATATATATATTTATCACTGATTTAGAACTGATTTTATCACTTCTGGCCGTCTACCTTCCACAGCCTCCAACTTTATCGTTTCCCAGCCACACACGGCCTGGTTTTACCGTCTCCCCAAATTCCATAGACACAACTGCCTTGGCAGACCCATTGTTTCTGCCTGCTCCTGTCCCACAAACCTCAACTCCATCCTATCCCTATCCCCCCTAGTCCAGTCTCTCCCGACCTATGTCCAAGATATCTCACATGTCCTTTGTCTTTTTAATGACTTCCGCTTTCCGAGCCACCACTCCCTCATCTTTACTATGGACATTCAGTCACTATACCTCCATCCCCACCAGGAAGGCCTTAGAGCCCTCCGTTTCTTCCTTGACTGCAGAACCAGACAATTTCCCTCTGCTCACACTCTACTCCGTCTAGCGGAGCTGGTCCTCACCCTCAACAACTTCTCTTTGGACTCCTCCCACTTCCTCCAAGTCTAAGGCGTAGCTATGGACTCCCGCATGGGCCCCAGTTATGCCTGCCTCTTTGTAGGGTACTTTGAACAATCCCTGTTCCTGGCATACACTGGTCCTATCCCTGAACTCAATCTCCGTTACATTGATGACTGTAAATGATGTGAGTGATGAAGTGATCATTAGATCAAACATAGCTTTAATCACTGTTGCACAAGCACAGCATTGGAAGCTGTCAGCCGTTGGGACCTCGTGCAGCATCTGCTGACTAAAGAAGGAGGAGAGTGCTGTAATAGCTATGGTGATGGGGTGGAGTTAGTGAAGTTAGCAACATGTGGTTAGTGGCTGAACAGCATCAATCTACAATGACTGCCAAGGTGCTACCTCCTGCACCCATGCAGAACTCATAGACTTCATTAACTTCACCATCAATCCATCCAGGCATTTATGGATATAATACTAAATATACCTCCAATAAAATTTTGTTATATGCAGACGATGTACATTACTAACCCCCAAGTTAGTATTCCAAACGTATTATAGACCAATTTGGTTCCTTTTCTGGATACAGAATTAATTGGAATAAAAGTGAAATCATGCCAAGAAAAGAACAAGACCCTTCTCAACTCCAACAATTTCCTTTCAGTACCGTTACTGAAAAGTTCAGATATCTTGGAATTTATGTGACGAGAAAGTATTCCTCTTTGTTTAAAACAAACTTCCCATAATTAATTACTAAACTGTATACGTATATACAATTTTGGAAAACACTTCCTATTTCCCTTCTTGGTAGATTAAATGCCATAAAGATGATCTTCCTTCCGCAACTTTTATACTTATTCCAATCAATACTGATGTATCTCCCAAAAAGCTTTTTCAAAAAAATGGACTCTATTGTTACTAACTTAATTTGGGACTACAAAACCCACCGAATACACAAAAGACATTTGTGAAAATCCAAAGAAAATGGAGGTTTAGCTCTACATAACTTTCTCTTTTACCCAATTGGCAACTAATATTAAATATATAACTTTCTGGTTGAACGATACACGTCAACATGTAAATTGGTTAAAAATGGAGAGGGAAGATTGTTTGCCTTTTTGTATGGGCGCGATCCTCCTATCTCCAACACATCTGAATAAGTCAATGTATATGATAATACATAGTACTATCCATATCTGGAAACAGCTGAAACTCAGTCTTAAATTGAGAAACATGTCTCTCTTTTTCCCATTGCAAATAATCCCTCTTTTAAACCGTCTACTTTAGATATGGTGTTTGTTCAATGGAAGAATCAGGGAATCAAAACTGTGGGAGACCTCTATAAGAAGGGGACTCTCTCCTCTTTTCAAGAACTACAGGATAAATATGATTTGAATGCCAATAACTTCGAGATTACGTGAAAACATACACACATGATTGTTCTCTTATGAGTCCTTATATATTAGATGACTGTTTGAATAGACATGCCGATACAAGCAAGTTGATATTTTACATTTATAACACTCTTCTAAATATTGACACTCCACCTTCTTAGATTTATAGGCGAGCATGGGAGGATGAGCTGGGTTTACCCATTTCGAAAGATATATGGGAGGAAAGTCTACTATACATACATTACTGTTCTTTAAATGCCAGGCATTGCCTGATACAATTTAAAGTATTGCATAGGTTATACTACTCAAAGACCAAATTGAACAAGATCTTCCCAACTGTGATAAATGTCACTTTCAAGAAGCCACCCTAACTCACACTTTTGTATCCTGTGTAAAAATGCAAAACTTCTGGACGGAAATATTCAATATTATTTCTAAAACTCCATTGGAGCCATATCCAAAACTAATAATATTAGGAATGTCAGAGAGACTGCGCTAATCTAACGATATTCCAAAGACGCTTCCTTGACTACGGTTTAATAACTGCGAAAACGCTTCCTTGACTACGGTTTAATAACTTGAATTCTGGAAAAAGATAACAGTCCCCACAGTGAAGATGTGGATCACAGAAATGACCGAGACACTACATCTAGAAAAAATAAGGTTTGTCAGTCAAGACAAGACCATAAAAGAAGACCATATTTTTGAAAATTGATCTGGTTTGTCTTGACTGACAAACCAGATCAATTTTCAAAAATATGGTCTTCTTTTATTGAATTTCTTCAACAACATAATGGTTGAACACAAATTCAAAACTGATGGTAGGGCTGTGTGAGCGGGCGTATGGAAGGGCAGAATCTCCGCTTCCTGCACACCTTTTCTAGTTCTCTTTTTTTTCCTTGCTTTTTTTTTCTTTTCTGCTTTCTTTCCTTTTTTTCCCTTTTTTTTCTTCCCTACCTAGTTAATAGTTTATAAAAATGTTAAAACTGAAGCTGTGCGAAAATTGTATAACTGTTATGTCGATCATTTTTGTACAATTGCTTCTAACAAAAAAAAACTTCACCACCAATTTCCATCCTGCACTCAAATTTACTTGGACAATCTCCGACACCTTCCTCCCCTTTCTTGATCTCACAGTCTTCATCACATAAGATAGACTACTGACTACTGTATATTACAAACCCACTGACTCCCACAACTATCTCAACTACAATTCTTCCCACCCTGCCTCCTATAAAGACTCTATCCCCTACTCCCAATTCCTCCGCTTCTGCGCCCAAGATGAGGTGTTCCATACTAGAACATCTGAGATGCCCTCATTCTTTAGGGAACAGAGGTTCCCCTCTCCCATCATAGATGAGGCCCTCACTCATGTCTCCTCGGTACCCCACAGCTCCGCCCTTGCTCCCCCTCCCCCTAGTCACAACAGAGACAGAGTCCCCCTAGTCCTTACCATCTACCTCATCAGCCATCGCATACAACACATAATCCTCCAAAATCTCCGCCACCTCCAACGGGATCCCACCACTATCCACATTTTCCCATCTCCACCCCTTTCCACCTTTTGCAGAGACCGTTCCCTCCGCAACTTCTTGGTTCACTCAGCATTTTCCACCCAAACCACCCCCTCCCCAGGTACCTTCTCCTGCAACTGCAGAAGATACAACACCTGTCCCTATACCTCCTTCGTTGACTCTGTCCAGGGACCCCAACTGTTCTTTCAGGTGAGGCAGAGGTTCACTTGCACCTCCCCCAACCTCATCTACTGTATCCGTTGTTCAAGATGCAGACCCTTATACCTTGGCGAGACTAAAGGTAGACTGGGCAATCGTTTCGCTGAACACCTTCGCTCAGCCCATCTGAACCTACCTTCTCTCCGGAGATGCTGCCTGTCCCGCTGAGTCACTCCAGCTTTTTGTTTCTAACTTCAGTTTAAACCAGCATCGGCAATTACTTCCTACAACATATCCCTTCATCTGCTTCACATCCTCTCTTTATCTCACAGCCTTTTGTTTTCTTTTCATCTCTGGTCTTTATCCATCCATCTGCCAATCAAGCCCTGTATCCACCTATCACTCACCAGACTTTTTTAGGCCCCACCTCTCCTTTCCAGCTTTCAGTTTGCAGACGGGTCCCGATCTGAAACGTCCATTCTGTCCATTCCCTCCACAGATGCTGCCCGACCTGCTGAGTTCCTCCAGCATTTGGTATTCTGATCATTATCCTGGTACCTATAGGTTTATATTTACAGAATCCTTTGTGAATACTGTTGGCAAATGAGGCAAGTGGATTCTTACATCATTTGAATCAACAAGTTCACTGCAAATTAATTGCCGGAATCTATGTCGAGACAGGAAACCCAATAAATCAGATTTAAGAATCTCAAAAAGAATATTACTTAATCATTCTAACAACTCGCATTCAAATAAAATGAAAAAATGGATTCTGGCTCTTTGTGAAAGATATACTATTTCTGTTTTGAACAAGATTCTATTTTTTTTTTGTCAGTAAGCAATCAGAGTTTGTCTCGCAAACCGTGACCCACAGAGCCCCGGAGTGATGCTCGAAATATGTGTCACCCACTCCAGTGACTGCAATTATAGTGGAGGTCAGCAGATATTAAATCAATAAATAAAAGGCAAGCTTTATCCTGCGTCAGGTAAGTGATATATATATAAGCACGAACTGGTTCAAATCCAACGCAAACTCAAATTGCGGCAAACTAATTAACGCATTATACTTATGTTTAAATGTGTTTAGTTTAGTTTAGTTTAATTTAGTTTAGAGATACAGCGTGGAAACAGGCCGCTTCGGCCCTCCGTGTCCATGCCAACCAGCGATCCCGGAAGCTAACGCTATCCTATACACACGGGGGACAATTTAAAATTATACCAAATAAAATGAGCCTACAAACTTGTACGTCCCTGGAGGAATGGGAGGAAACCGGAGATCCTGGAGAAAACCCACGCAAATCACGGGGAGACCGTGCAAACTCCGTACTGACAGCATCGGTAATCAGGATCGAAGCAGGGTCTCTGGCGCTGTAAGGCAGCAGCTCTACCGCTGCACCACCGTGCCACCCTTTTCATTTTCCTCTTTATGAGTGTGCATATTAATAAATGTATTTACACCTGCACACTCACACAGCTCTTTATCTTGTACCTGAGGTACTAATATTAAAGCTTTCAGTCACTGTAGATTCTATGGTACAACACAAAGTCACAGATAACAGGATCTCGGAAATGCAGCGGACTCACAGCGGATGAAGGTACGTTGGGATTAAGATAAATGATCCAAATCCATGATCTGATCGGAGTGTGGAAGAAAAACCAAATTAGCCTCAATCTGTGAGCAATTAACACCTCTGGTTCATTTAATTTTGAGTACAGTCGCAGAGTCACACATAGAAGAAATACACGAAATGCTGGAGTAACTCTTTCCCGAGTTACTCACAAATTCTCCCGAGTTTTCCCCTTGATTCAAACACGGAGAATCTCTGTAGCGAGTCTGTGGGTGGCCGTAGGAGTCTGAAGATATTTCGTAGCGGCTCGTTATGCCTCGGGGCATTAGGTAAGTCGGGACGTTTTTTCCAGCATGACAAAATAGTCCACGAGTAAAAAGATAGTCGGGAGGAGGAGTTCGTAGATCACAAAAATCTTTACGGTCCTTTCAACTCGGCAGAGTGGGACAGGCCATTTAGGCAGCAACTCTGGAGAAAAGGAATAGGTGATGTTTCAGGTCGAACCACTCTTATAGACTGAGAGTCAGGGGACAGGAAAGCTAGAGGTTTGAAAATGTTCAGAACTAATCAGAGCCGACACCGATGACCAAGGCAAGGTGGAGCCCACAATGGTCCATTGTTGGCTGTGGAAGAGGTGATAACAAAGGGATACATAGATACATAGACAATTGGTTCAGGAATAGGCCATTCGGCACTTCGAGCCAGAAACGCTATTCAATGTGATCATGGCTGATCATCCACAATCAGTACCCCGTTCCTGCCTTCTCCCCGTATCCCTTGATTCCGCTAGCCCTAAGAGCTCTATCTAACTCTCTTTTAAATGCATCCAGTGAATCGGCCTCCACTGCCTTCTGGGAGATATATGAATGTGAACAGTGGAACAGGCAGGATGACTGGGGTGGGGAGGGGCCAAGACAGGGGGAATGCAATTAGAGAAACCAATGTATATACCGCTGGTGTGTAAGCTACCAGAGCAAAATATGAGGCCCTGTTCCTCCAATTTGTGTTGGGCCTCACTCTGACAGTGGAGGAGGCCCAGGACAGAAAGGTAATTATGGGTTGGAAGGAACTGCAGATGATGTTTTGAACCAAAGATAGACACAAAAAGCTGGAGTAAGTCATTGGGACAGGCAACATCTCTGGAGAGAAGGAATGGGTGACATTTCGGGTCAAGACTCTTCTTTCCCGAAACGTCACCCATTCCTTCTCTCCAGAGATGCTGCCTGTCCCGCTGAGTTGCTCTAGCTTTTTGTGTCTATCTAAGGTCATTATGGGAATGGGAAATGGAGGATCTTATAGCGTGGAAACAGGCCCTTTGTCCCAACTTGCCCAAGCTGATGTGTCTCCTCGGTACCCTTGGTCCCCATCCCCCTAGTCACAACAGAGACATAGTCCCCCTGGTCCTCACCTTTCCCCCCATCAGCCATCACATGCAACACTTAATCCTCCGACATTTTTGCCACCTCCAACCGATCCCACCACTAGTCACATCTTCCCATCTCCTCCCCTTTCCACCTGCCGCAGAGACCTTTCCCTCTGCTATTCCCTGGTTAACTCATCTCTTCCCCCTCCCCAGATACCTTTCCCCTGCAACCTCAGAAGATGCAACACCTGTCCCTATACCTCCTCCCTCGACTCTGTCTAGGGATGCCGACAGTCCTTTCAGGTGAGGCAGAGGTTCACTTGCACCTCCTCCAACCTCATCTGCTGTATCCGTTGTTCAAGATGTGGACTTATACATCGACGAGACCAAACGTAGACTGGGCGATCGTTTTGTTGAACACCTTCGCTCAGTCTGCCTGAACCTACCTGATCTCCCGGTTTCCAAACACTTTAATTCTCCTTCCCATTTCTACACTGATCTTCCTGTCCTAGGCCTCCTCCTTTGTCAGAGTGAGGATGAACGCAAATTTGAGGAACAGCATCTCATATTTCACATGGGCAGCTTATTGGTATCAATATTGATTTCTCTCACTTCAAGTAGCCCCGGCATTCCCTTTCTCTCCATTCTTCCCCCACCCAAGTCGCACCAGCTTCTTATTCTCTCCTAGCAAACAACTAATAATGGCTTGTATCCTTTATCATCATTATTTTTTTTGCATATCTTTCATTCATTTGTTCTATATCTCTCTACATCACCGTCTCTATCTCTCATTTCCCTTGCCCCACACTCTCAGTCTGAACAAAGGTCTCGACCCGAAACATCACCCATTCCTTCTCTCCAGAGACGCTGCCTGGCCCGCTGAGTTACTCCAGCACGTTGTGTCTATCTTCGGTGTAAATCAGCACCTGCAGTTCCTTCCTACCCATTTTATCCTCTATTGGCATTGTTCACTAGCCAGCTCATGACTCTTCCACCCCACTCTCCTATGCTCCACCTAACATCACCCCACCTATGCTGCAGTGGTGATACTGCCTGCAAGTGGCCAAGTGTGATTATAGTGTAGTAGGTTTCTTTCCTAGCACCATACGGGAAATTGGACAATAGTGTTTCATGAACCTCAAATCCATCGTACTTGAAGTCTATATAACTTTCACAATGGCATTTTGCTTAACCGTAATGGTACTTTAACAAATTAAAATGCGTGGGGACAATTCCTAGACTGGTCTCTCCAGCAATGCGCCATTCCCTCAGTTGGACCGGACTGCCAAACATCTCAATTTTTGTATGCAAGTTCCAAGGATGGGATTTCAAGTTGAAATCTTTTGACCCAGAGTATAAAGTATACTGGCAGCTACTCCTCTTGTGTTGGGCATGTGTTATGGATGAGCTGCAATTTCACCCAGTTTAACACTATATTGTCTGTGATCCCTTGTGCATGCTCTGTTTCTTTCCCATTGATCCCAGCTCCCTCACCAGTAACTCATAGAGGTTGAACAGGCCCAGATCAAAGGTTTTGAACTCAGATCTAAACCTACATTCTGTCTTCAGAAATACTGTGTGCTATCTGCACAATATTATGGTCATAAGGTCATGTGATAGGAGCTGAATTGGGTCATTCTGCCCATCAAGTCTACTCCGCCATTCAATGATGGCTGATCTATCTCTCCCCAGCCCCATTCTCCAGTCTTCGCCCCATCACCTATGATACACGTACTAATCAACCGTACTATTGATCTATCTCAGGCATACCAATAAAATCTTTACCTATGTTAAATATCAGCTTGATCATAGAGTCATAGAAGGGCACAGAAATAAACCCCTCGGCCCAGCTCTTCAATGCTGCCCAATGCTGACGCAAAATGCTTCAGATTGCATAGCAATCTTGCACCATTCTGGTGTTTTGCACTCATCATATAGTTATTGTTGTATTTATCATTAGTGTGTAGAGTCACACAGCAGCACAGAAACAGACCTTTCGGCCAACTTACCCAAGCCAACCAAGATGCCTCATCTACACTAGTTGCACCTGCCTGTATATGACACAAATATGTTAAAATCTTATATATCTATGTAGCTGTCCAAATGTTTTAAATACCATTATAATACCTGCCTTGACTACCTCCTCTGGCAGCTCGTACTATATATATATATATGTCCATCCACCACCCTCTGTGTGAATAATTAGCCCCTCAGGGTCCTATTAAATCTTTCCCCTCTCACCTTAAACCTATGCCCGCTGGTTCTTGATTCCCCTACTCTGCATAAAAGACTGTGCATTCACCCTAACTATTCCCCTCACCTTTATAAGATTACCCCTCATCTTCCTGCACTCCAAGGAATAAAGTCCTGGCCTGCCAAACCTCTCCCTGTAGCTAAGGCTTTCAAATCCCAGCAATATCCTTGTCAATGCTTTGTGAGCTGCATCTGAGCAAGGAAATTCATTGTGTGTCCGACAATTAATCAGCCTGATTGTCTCACACACCCTTACCACAACATTATTGGCTGTCCCTTCGTAAGTACCCAGGGCATTTTGTCAACAAGAAGGTTCCTTCCTGTTGGTGCCAATGATATTGAGGAACCATTCAATCAATAACTAGATGGTGGTTCTGAGCTACCATATACCTCATTGGAGACCCTCAGACTATCTTTAATCGGACTTTACCTTGCACTATTCACTTTATCATGTATCTGTGTACACTGTGGATGGCTCGACTGTAATCATGTATAGTCTTTCCGCTGACTTTTTAGCGCACTACAAAAGCTTTTCACTGTACCTCGGTACACTTGACTATAAACTAAGCTAAACTAAACTAAACAAACTAATTGTCATTCTATAAACCGTTTAGGCTGTTTACGGACCTAATTTAATTGATAAACTTGCTTTTTTAAACGTTTGCAATCTATCGGTAATGTTAAAAATTCTAGATATTTGAAAATCTATTTTTTAACCTTTAGAGGTAGAGTAGCTATACCCACTCCGACCATCACAACAGAAGCACTGCACATACCTGGATTTCAATCAGAATTGATTTAATGCCATACTCTCAGTTCATAAGTTCTAAAACTCATTGACATTTCTTGTCGAGACATTTAAACAACCAGAGGGAAATTGGTTGCTATAGTAACTTAAATTGCACAAAGAAAGGTTGATGGCCAAGACATTTAGTCAACTAAAGTGGACAGCTTGGTCGCTTTGAAACAATGCAATGATGGCAGTCTGCTGGAATGGCCAGTCAGTCAAACACCTTATGCGTCCACTATCCTTCAATGCTGAAGATCTCCTCCAGTTAATTAAAATTGTCCAGGAGTCGAATTTTGAAAACAGGTTGATGGCCACTTGACACTAGAGTCCTGAGGGACTAATTCTTTATCTTTTGCTCTTTGACTTCGAAATCAGTGGACAGTGAGCCTGAAACATTGCAAATCAAAATAAGAACAATCTAGACTTTGGACTTTGGAGATACAGCGTGGAAACAGATCCTTTGGTCCACCGAGTCTGCGCCGACCAACCCTGTACACTAGCACTATCTTGCAGTCTGCGGACATTTTACAAATTTTTACTAAAGTCAATGAGTCTAAGTCTTTGGGACGTGGGAGGAACCTGGAGCACCAGGAGGAAATCCATGTAAATCACAAACTCCGTACAGACAGATTCAGATTCAGATTCAGATTCAATTTAATTGTCATTGTCAGTGTACAGTACAGAGACAACGAAATGCATTATAAAGACAGCACCCATAGTCAGGATTGAACCCTGGTATCTGGCGTTGTAAGGCAGCAACTCTACCACTGCACCACCGTTCCGCCCCAAAACCTCAAAGGTGGGGGTGAGGTGGGCTAACTATGAGGGTAATATTATTCACTTGATTTAGTCACAGTGACCACTGGGCCTCGTTCAGTATTGACCCCGTTGCCCAACCATTTGGACCATTGCCCTGTATACCTGGGCAATGCGGGCATTCATCTCAAGACTGCTTCAGTGACTGCAGTGGTCTAGCTGCCACCCACTCTCCCAGGCAGTGTGTCCACCGTGCTTTATTGTCACGTGTGCACACTGCGTAGATCACACATGCACGAGTCGGCAAAAAAGTCCAGCGTCCGCCGTCACCGGACGGACTGGAGCGGCTCCCGATCCAAGTAAGCCCCAGGCTGCTGCAGAGCCCCCTCCATCATTTAGGTATGTTACAAAACCTACCTGAATCGCCATTGGGAATCTGCCCACAGCCAGGTCAGCGATTTTGGCGCTGTTTGGAGGGGGCGGGTTTAAAACGCGATTTTTACTAGGCTGTACTAAACGCAGATGTTCAGCCTAGTAAATCATTAACCAAAAATCGCTGCAAGACCCGGTCGCAAAAGGTATTATTAGTTTTATAGGCCTCGATAATATAGTTATAATAATTTTAAAATTACTATCTGATTCCGCAACCTCTCGCAGCCCCAGGGTTTTATAAAGCAAACAATTAAAGGTATGTACCTTATTTTTACATTAAATGGGGCATATATATAACCCTATATATCAAGTTATCTATAGCGAGTAGTTCATTTTGGGCTTTTTATATCCCGCAGTATTTTTCTCGGCATTTGAGGGCACTAATCCAGCGCGATGTCAACATTCTAAACCAGCGCGTTCACAGAAACCCACTAGAAAGCCGATTTAAATGGGCATTTATTTACAGCAATTGAACACTAAATTCCTTCCATTTGGCCTATAAATTAATGTAAATTAGATATAAAAATCATGTTATATTGTGAATTATTTGTGAATATTATTTGGACACTTAGGCTATTTAAAAATGTTAATCTTTCCTTAAGAAATGGCCTTTTGACAATCCAAGATCACAGCTTTTTTGTAATGTCCATTGAAAATCAATAGGGAACAAGATGCTAATTTCCGAGTATGAAAATGGCCATAACTTTTTTAATACTTGAGATATGAAAGTGAATTTGGTGTCAAATTAAACTTATTGTTATGCTTTATCTGATGGGATAAATTGCAGACTTGATTTTTAAAATCTCAAAATTTTGTAACATTGCTACACATCATCCTTCACTGGCTTCACCCGCCAGCCGACGGCCGTCTCCTCACCCGACTGCCTCTGAGTCCCAGGGGCGCCGCCTGCAGTCAACCTTGAAGGCGCTGGAGGCAACACCGGGGCCAAGCTCAGTGGATTCCGAGCTTCTCCCCGCCGGGCCTTCCGTCGTCCGTCCACCAAGTCTCCCGGGCAGATTCCCGGCACACTGGCATCCCGGGAGCCTGCTGCCCCAATACTCACCACTCTCTGGGGGGAGAAGGTTCCATTCATCTCCCCTCCAAATCTAACTGTAGTTTCAATTTTCAAAGAGACACTGCTTGAAAAGTATAAATAAAAGCAACTAACAATTTTCAAATGGCCAGAAAAAAAATCGGCTCCAAAATTAAGAATATGATTCCCAAGATTTTGGATTTGGATGGTGGATCTGTAGAATTTATTGCCACAGATGGGTGTGGAGGCCAAGTCAATGGATATTTTTAAGGCAGAGATACACTATAGAAAGATTCTTGATTTGCACGGGTGTCAGGGGTTATGGGGAGAAGGCAGGAGAATGGGGTTAGGAGGGAGAGATAGATCAGCCGTGATTGAATGAGTAGATCATGAGTAGATGGGCCAATTGGCCTAATTCTGCTCCTATCACTTATGAACATGGATTTAAAAAAACATTCAATGCAAGTTCCACTGTACAATTGCTCCAAATAAAACTAGTCATTTCAGCAGACTACACGTGGTGGTGAATCTGTGAAATTCATTGCCACTAAATGCTCTGGAGGCCAAGTCAATGGATATTTTTAAGGCAGAGATAGATTGGTACGGATGTCAGGGGTTATGGGGAGAAGGCAGGAGAATGGGGTTAAGAGGCTGAGATAGACCGACCATGGTTGAATGGCGGGGTAGGCTTGATGGGCTGAATGGCCTAATTCTGCTCCTATCACGTGAACTTATGACCTTCAGTAGTTGTTACCTCTGTCAGCATTTGCTCCACTTCAAGTGGGGAAGGAACTTTGCGGGCAATTTTGGGAGCAATCTCTGACTAGTGAAGACCATGCCTTTACATACATGTGGACTGTTATAGATACTAACAACACTGAACTCTCCATTCACCTAGGTGGAGGGAACATTATGATCATCCATGTTCTCCAGCGAAGCTGCCTAACCTGCGGAGTTACGCCAGCACTTTGTTCTACCACATACTCATCAGAGCCTTTTGAACGACAGTCAGAGAGTGATTTCTATTAATTTAGTTTAGAGAATCAGCATGTAAACAGACCTTTTGGCCCACCTAGTGCATGTCGTCTATCGATCCCCCGTTCACACTAGTTATCCCACTTTCTCATCCACTTCCCTCAGACCAGGGGCAATTTACAGAGGAACGTGAGAGGGAACCGGAGCAACCGGAGGAAATTCATCTAAATGGTGGCCAACTAGGAAAAAGGGGAGATGCAGCGAGACCTGGGTGTCATGGTACACCAGTCATTGAAAGTAGGCATGCAGGTGCAGCAGGCAGTGAAGAAAGCGAATGGTATGTTAGCTTTCATAGCAAAAGGATTTGAGTATAGGAGCAGGGAGGTTCTACTGCAGTTGTACAGGGTCTTGGTGAGACCACACCTGGAGTATTGCGTACAGTTTTGGTCTCCAAATCTGAGGAAGGACATTCTTGCCATAGAGGGAGTGCAGAGAAGGTTCACCAGACTGATTCCTGGGATGTTAGGACTGTCTTATGAAGAAAGACTGGATAGACTTGGTTTATACTCTCTAGAATTTAGGAGACTGAGAGGGGATCTTATAGAAACTTACAAAATTCTTAAGGGGTTGGACAGGCTAGATGCAGGAAGATTGCTCCCAATGTTGGGGAAGTCCAGGACAAGGGGTCACAGCTTAAGGATAAGGGGGAAATCCTTTAAAACTGAGATGAGAAGAACTTTTTTCACACAGAGAGTGGTGAATCTCTGGAACTCTCTGCCACAGAGGGTAGTCGAGGCCAGTTCATTGGCTATATTTAAGAGGGAGTTAGATGTGGCCCTTGTGGCTAAGGGGATCAGGGGGTATGGAGAGAAGGCAGGTACGGGATACTGAGTTGGATGATCAGCCATAATCATATTGAATGGCGGTGCAGGCTCGAAGGGTCGAATGGCCTACTCCTGCACCTAATTTCTATGTTTCTATGTTTCGATCCAGTCACAGGGAGAACATGCAAACCACACACACACAGCACCCAAGGTCGGGATCGAACCCGGGTCTCTTGCACTGTAAGGCAGCAACTCCACCAGCTGTGCCACCATGCCACCAATTCTTCACGTTTCCAGTGTGAGATGATAAAAGACTAAAATGAATTGAAATACATTTTTCGAAGCTGGTGCAAATATTTTACAAAACACTCGTTTGCTCAGTTACCTCTTTTTGTCTGGTAATAATTACCTGTCTAATGCTGGTGACACAACATCTAATTGTCACATTCAGAAGCTCCAAACGCAGTGAATATTATTCAAATCAGGACTCTCAAGGTGTAGTTGCAATATAATGAACAGGTTCCAATATGTGCAGAATTGAATTCAATTACAGCAATTGCATTGACTTGATTTTCTTTTGATGTTGAGAGCAAGGTTGCTCACTCTCGTCAAGGTTCAGAACAAAGACTGTTCACGTTGATATTAATTCCCCAGCCTACCTTTTCCAGCTCACTGATGCCTTCTTCCGCAACACATATTGATGCCAGCGCTCTCAGGGCAAGGATATGTAAATAACAAGGAGCCTCTTGTCTGCACAGTTTGACGAGCATTGCCACCCCACCTTCCTGAAACAGAGAAAAATTATTCACACACTGCAAAAAATTAGAGTCTTAGAGTCGTAGAGTGATACAGTGTGAAAACAGGCCCTTCGGCCCAATGTGCCCACACCGGCCAACATGTCCCAGTTACACTAGTCCCACCTGCCCGTGTTTGGTCCATATCCCTCCAAAACTGTCTTATTAATGTACCTGCCTAACTGTTTCTTAAACATTGGGATAGCCCTGCCTCAACTACCTCCTCTGGCAGCTTGTTCCATACACCCATCACACTTTGTGTGAAAATGTTACCCCTCAGATTCCTATTAAATCACTAGACTAAGTGGGACCCGTTGGGTCCCATGTTCACACGGGAGGGCTGGTCCCCCAATGCAATATTCCACCTCTCCACAAATTCCAATATTGGTGGCCAGTGGATTCCTGGGGTGGCAGCTCAGTCCCTCATGCCTGATGTGCTGGCAGCTCACTCGCGGCTAGTGGGCTGGCAGTTAACTCACGGATATTCCTTGAAATTCCATTTCAAGCAGGGTGCAAGGCCACCAAATTCAAGTGCAGTTTCCGACCACTTCAAACAGGGTGCAAGGCCACCAAATTCTAGTGCAGTTTCCGACCACTTCAAGCAGGGTGCAAGGCCACCAAATTCAAATGCAGTTTCATACCATTTCATGCAGGGTGCAAGGCCACCACATTCAAATGCAGTTTCATACTATTTCAAGCAGAGTGAAACCACCATAAAACCACACAAAACACCACACTCACAGTTCAGTAGACATTCAGCGTGTTCAGTTGATTCACAGCTGAATCACAAAGTCATGACCTCTCCCTCCCCCATCATGCAGAGACTGAGCCACACCCACAATTCTGGGTTTTATAATCCCTCCCCCCTCCCACCAGAAAAGGTGTGGCCTTCATGACATGATTAACAGGAGAGAGATTCTCAACATTTTTTAAACATTAATAACACTTTTATTTTTCATTATTGGGAAGAATCCTCTGCACCTGATGAGCGGAGGGGGACTGAGTAAGATGGCCAGAAATCACTGCCGTAAGTGGTAGCGTTTTATCTAAAATCAATATAGAGTGCAAACAGGTAGTTGTCAAGTTTAGACCACCAACCATTTCTTTTACTTCAACCCAAAACCCCCAAACAACCATTTGCAGTGCTTTTACTTCAACCCAAACCCCCCAAACAACCATTTGTAGTGCTTTTACTTCAACCCAAAACTCCCAAACAACCATTTGCAGTGCTTTTACTTCAACTCAAACCCCCCAAACAACCATTTGCAGTGATTTTACTTCAACCTGAAACCTCCAAACAACCATTTGCAGTGCTTTTACTTCAAGCCAAAACCCCACAAACCTCCAAACAACAATTTGCAGTGCTTTTACTTCAACCCAAAACCCCCAAACAACCATTTGCAGTCCTTTTACTTCACCCCAAACCCCTAAACAACCATTTGCAGTGCTTCAACCCAAAACCGCACCAAACCATTTTCAGTGCTTTTTCTTCAACCCAAAACCCAACCCAACCATTTGCAGTGCCTTTACTTCAACCCAAACCCCACCAACCATTTGCAGTGCTTTTAATTCAAACCAACCACATTTTCATTTTCAAACCACATTAAGGACACTCAAGGTCAGTAAAACCACACTCACAGTTTAGTAGACATGTGTTCAGTGTTGTTCACAATTCAGACTGAGAGACATGACCCTCTCACTTCCCCCATCTTGCAGAGACTGACTGAGGCACAACTCTTCCGGGTTTTATAGTCCCTCCCCCCTCCCACCTAATGGGCAGCAGCGAGAATGTCAACATTTTTTAAACATTTGTAAGTCTTGTTTCATCAATGGGAAAAATCCTCTTATCCTGTGCAGCGGAGGGTGATTCTGAGTAAGCTGGACAAAAATCACAGCTGTAAGTGGCAGTGTTTTTTTCTAAAATCAGGAAACAGATAAACAGGAAGTGGTCAAGATCTTACTTTTAGTAATATAGATTTCCCCTTCACCTTAAACCTATGTCCTCTGGTCCTCGATTCACCAAGAGACTGCATCTTGAAATGTGCATCTACCTGATCTATTCCTCTCATCATTTTATACATGCGTTTCAAGGAATAAAATGCCAGCTGCTCAACCTCTCCCTATATCTCAGACCTTTTAGTGCTGGCAACATCCTCGTAAATCTTCTCTGCACCATTTCCAGCTTGACAATATCTTTCCTATAACATGGTACCCAGAACTGAGCACAATACCCTAAATGCAGTCTCATCTTCATTTTCACATCTTCACAGATTGCTGCTCTGTTTGGTTAACACTGCTTGCAATCAATTTAGTTGAGTCTAATGTATTATCAGGTGTACCGAAGCACAGTGAAAAGCTTTTGTTGCGTGCTAACCAGTCAGTGGAACAATGATACATGATTACAGTCAAGCCATCCACAGTGTATAGATACATGATAAAGGGAATAATGCTTAATGTAAGGTAAAGTCTAGTAAGGTATGATTAACGATAGTCCAAAAGTGTCCATTGAGGTAGATGGTCACTTGGGATGGCTCTCTAGTTGTCGGTAGGATGGTTCAGTTGCCTGATAACAGCTGAGAAGAAACTGTCCCTGAATTTGGAAGTATGCATTAAACTCGAGTGCGGACTGGAGGGATCTATAAATGCAATTATCTTTCAGTTTGGACCATGAATCAAACATATTAAATCACCTCCAGTTTTTGTTCCAGAGGAATAAAGTATTTGTTTCTATGTTGCTTCACACAATTACATGGTCTTATGCCAGAGTTCATGGGGCAAAAACCTAATTCAGTCACAAATCGATCTAATCTGTCAGGACATTGTTATCGAAGGGATCTGTCATAAGTGTTGCTTCATAAAGGCAGCCACACCACCCTGGCCACACTCTCATCTAAAACACTAAAGACACACACACAAGCTAGAAAGAGACAATGCCAGTGGCCTGAACAAATAATTCTGAAAAAAAGTTAATATTCATGAATGTTGAAATAGTTTAAGTTTACAAGCTAAGAACTTCAAAAGTGTACTTTGATATGCTCTGCTAATTAATAGAAATATTTCCATAATACATTTTAATGAAAATGATTGCAACCTGAGTGATGAATTAAATGCATTTCGGGTTGTCATTCAAGTCACCCTTAATTATTTTGCCAAGAAAGAACATGCCATAAATCAAGGAAACTTGTTAATGAGATGTTAACGGGATAATAAATATGCTTTCCTTTCGCACAGTCTCCTTGCTCAATTTCTATTTTCTTTAGCATCTGTACACAGGCCATGTTAGTCTGCAAAGTACAAGATATCCTATTGATGTGGGAATAATATTCCCTTTACGTGTAAAACTACCAGCCCTATGAATTACGGTAATAAGGTAAAAAGAAACAAAATAAAAGCACAAAACAATTCTAAAAGTGTGCTCAATTCCCAAGAGTTCACCCGTCCACTTTTAAAGAGAATGTTGATGAACATTTACAAAGCTTGTGCATTGTAAGATGTTTTAAGAGGGAAATGTACATTTGGCAGCCAAATAGTTCTTATTTGATACACTTAAGAGCATAGCAAGAGCCTGGTGTTTAGAGTGCTACAGTGTGATCTCAGGCCCTTTGGCCACATGTTAACTAGCTCCACTAGCAGCTTGTTCCATACACCCACCACCCTTTGTGTTTACTATAAACATTACTCATCAAATTAAGAATACTGCATGCCATGAATAAATCCTCAATCCAATCCAATTATGCCTCGTGGATCTGTGGCACAATATATACAGTTAATAAATAAACAGAGTGAAGGCAATCTAACGTCTACTGAATAGAACCTGTGCCATTGTATAGGTTTAACACAGTCTGGTAATATAGATCGATGCTGCTATATAACAAAACAACAATAAGCAGAGGTACTAGATGAAAAAGCCGAGCATCTCTTCAATAATTTATGAACATCAGGTTACACATGTTAAGCTTTTGGCTGCAGATGTTAAATCTTTAAAGAGATTTTAGGAAATTACTGATGTGGATAATATATTTCCATACCTCACAGTAAGTGCTCTAAGAAATCCCAACAGGGATGAGAATTTATACCTTTTGGTCCTCAAAGCAGGGAGCAGCTAATAAATACACCAGCGTTCCAATTGAAAATCAGTGAGTGTCCTTGAAACTTCAGAACCACAGGATTTGCATTTTTAGGTTTTTAATTTATTTCAACAACATCAGTTTAAACATACAAATCAGTTCTAAAGATCTCTAAATTATTATTTGTGCATTGATATTTTAATCTCACTAAAATGCTGAAAGTTTTTACCGGAACCATTTCTTGATTTGGTTGGGCCTAACTGTTGTGATTGCAGGAACAAAATTTTGTCCGAACCTTGTTGTTTGAATGACAACAAATTGCATTCTATTGTAACAACTACGGCCACAAGGCAAGTACAAAACTCTTCAGAACACAAGTAGGCATAAAGAGTCGCTCAGTCCGCCTGGACCTACCCGATTACCCGCTTGACAAACACTTTTATTCGCCTTCCCATTCCCACATTGACCTTTCTGTCCTCGCCCTCCTCCATTGTCAGTGTAAAGGCTAATCGCAAATTGGAGGAACAGCATCTCAACTTTCACTTGGGCAGCTTACACCCCAACAGTATGAATATTGATCTCACTAACTGCAAGTAACCCTTGCATCCCCTGTCTCTCTGTTACTCTATCACTCCCCCACCCAAGTTGCACCAGGTTCCTGTTCTCACCTAGCAAACAGCTAACAGCCTGCTCCCTTTATCATCCTTACTTGTTTTGCATATCTTTCATTCATTTGTTCTATATCTCTCTACATCACTGTCTATATCTCTCATAGAAACATAGAAACATCGAAAATAGGTGCAGGAGTAGGCCATTCGGCCCTTCGAGCCTGCACCACCATTCAATATGATCATGGCTGATCATCCAACTCAGTATCCCATCCCTGCTTTCTCTCCATAACCCCTGATCCATTTAGCCACAAGGGCACATCTAACTCCCTCTTAAATATAGCCAATCAACTGGCCTCAACTACCTTCTGTGGCAGATTACGTGAAGAGCCCGCTTAGCACGCATGCGCGGCATACTTCAAACCAGCGGTGTGGAATCACAGATAGACACAGTTATTGAAATAAACATAGTAAAGAAAAGGAGCCATCAGTTATCAGTTTGACCCATATTATTGAGGGTAGGAGCGGAGGGCACGTAACCCCTCATCGTAACTCCTCATAAAATACAGATCAAACTTCAAACTGGTAAGTTCTCGTTTAATCTTACTATTTTACTTCGGAGTCACGTGAGTGACTACGTGAAGATTTTAAAGCTCTGTGATTTCAAACCGTGTAACAGTTATTACTTCACTCACTGCCAAAGTCCTTGAGGGAGGAAGTGTGTTATCGTAATCAACCAATGAATCTGTTTGTAGAAAAACACAATGGTATTTTTTAACAATAACAACAAAGAAATTAAATTGCTCCCCTGGGCTTAAATTAAATATTTGCAGCCTGTAAAAAAATTTTCTGCAAATAAAGCAGGTTTTGCCAACGGCTTATTATAAAAAGTTCTGAACGTTCTTTCCCCCGACCATCCTGCTGTAGCCAGGATGTGGTCTATAGGCACATCCATTCTTTTGGCCGTCGATGTGGATGCTGCCCTGGTGGAGTGAGATTTGTACATGTTAGTGTTTATCCCAGCAGCTTTTAGCACCTGCTTGAGCCATCTCGAAATGGTTTGGCTTGTCACCCGACCATAAGGTTTTTTATGACTGCCCCATAAGGCTTTTTCACTCCCTCGAATATTTTTGGTTGTGTCTATGTAGGACAGTAGGTGGGTCATGGCACATAACCGTGGTTCTGGTGGATAAACCCGGAATTCCACGACTGGATTAGGTGTTCCTGGTCTGCTCTGTATGATCAGTCCCTGGATAATGAAAGAGATGTGGTCTGGAGCTGTGATCATGCTGTCCAGTCGCAATAGGTGTAGTGACTGGACCCTCTGTGCAGATACAAGTGCCATCAACATGAGTGTTTTGAGCATAGATTGTTCCAGGTTGAGGGATCTGGCTGGTGGCCATCCCCTGAGGTATGTCAGGACCACACTGACATCCCATGTATGGGTGTACCTTGGTCTAGAGGGTTAGAGTTGTAAGTACCCTTCATTAGTTTGACCACCAGCGGGTGGGACCCCATGGCCTGTTGTTCTTATTTTTAAATAGACTGACAGGGCACTTCTAGCTGTGTTGATGGCACTGTAGCTGAGTCCTTCATCGTGGTGAAGGTTCGCCAGGAATTCCAGTACGTTGGTAACTGTAGCAGTTGAGTAGGTGGTCCCTGTATCCAAGCAGTACTTCCCCCATTTTTTGATGCTGGACAAGTACTGTTTTCTTGTGGATGTTCGGAGGGATGTCGTGGAGTAATGGGAACCATGGCTGTGTAGGCCAGTCGGGTACTATCAAAATACCTGAAGCAGAGTCCATTTGTATTGTGCATAGTACACGGCTGATGAGGCAGAAGGGAGGAAATGCATAGAAGAAGAAATTTCCCCAATCCGGCGCGAACGCATCTACCGCTGCTGCCTCAGGGTCTGGTTCCCAAGTGACATACATAGGTACCTGGTGATTTAGCCTTAATGCAAATAAGTCGATATCTGGCGTACCATTTTGTTTAATAATCTTTGCAAACACTTTGGGGTTTAACATCCATTCGGTGTTGTCATGAAATTTGCGTGATCTGGTGTCTGCCACTGTATTTAGCTTACCTACAATACAATACAATACAATACAATTTATTTGCCACTTGAACCTCATAGACGCTCAAATGAAATGTTGTTTCTGCAGTCATACACACAAGAAAAAAAAGACCCAAGACACAACACAATTTACACAAACATCCATCACAGCGCATCTCCACCTCGCTGTGATGGAAGGCAAAAAAAATGTATCTCTCCCCTGCACTTCCCTCTCCCCCCGACGTCAAATAAGTTGCTGATAGCCAAATATGTCTTTCGCCACACCTTTGCCAAATTGTGTTGACCAATTTGTTGCATGATATCGATTTTATGCTGCCCATATGGTTAATGTAGGCCACCACCGTAGTATCGTCTATTTGTAACCACACATGTAAGTGATGCATATTCGATGCATATGCTTTTAAACCATAAAAGGCACCCAACATCTCTAGATAGTTAATGCCCAGTGTAAGTAGTAATGATGACTCTAGGTTAGTCCATCTACCACCTGTGCTGGATATGGAGTTAGTCGCTCCCCAGCCTTGAGCACTGGCATCTGTTTGGATAGCTAAAGTAGGGTTAATGATGATGATAGGGCTGAAACTATGCCAAACGTTTTCTGCCCACCACTGTAGTTCTGATATTGCTTCAGTGGGTAATTTCATGATCCGGTCATGACCTGCATGTCGTTTTAGTGCCTGTACCTTTGCTCTTTGTAAGTTTTGATAGTGCAAAGGTCCAAATTATGTAGCCGGAAATGCTGCTACCATTTCCCCAATTACTCTTGCTACTTGTCGAATAGTTGGTCGCTCGTTGACCATTAAATTGTTGCATGATTGTGCCAATTCAGTTGTTTTGTCTTTTGGCAAAGTCACAGACATGTGGGCTGAGTTAATTGTAAAGCCCAAGTAGTCCATGGTTGTGGATGGCTTCAACTTAGATTTATCTGGATGTAAGACAAATCCCAAGGTTTCGAACAACTGTTTGGTAGCCGACACAGCTGATATGCCAATTCCATGGTCTTGCCTACTATTAAGATATCATCAAGATATGCCATGACCCTATGTTTTGTCTTATTAATATTGCCAGGGCTGGTTTTAGTATCTTGGTGAATAATCTTGGGGCTGATGTTAACCCATCGGGTAATGCTTTAAACTGCAATAGCTGCCCCATCCAGGTAAATTTCAGGTATCTGCGATGATCCTTGTGAATGGGTACTGAACAGTAAGCATCTTTGAGGTCAATGCTTGCCATGAAGTATCCTTTGGAAATCATTTGTTTGGCAGTAACAAACGTTTCCATTTTGAAATGTAGATACTTAACAAAACATATTTAGTGAAGTTAAGTCAATGATGATGCGACACCCACCATCTTTTTTTAGTTTTAATGAATATATTTGACACAAATTCCAAGGGTTCATGTTTTGTTTTTTCAATGATACCCTTAGTGATTAGTCTCACCAGTTCAGCTTGTCCCTCTCATTTATCTTTAACTGAGAGGGAAAAGACCCTCTGGGGTGAATGTTGAACTGGTGGCAATTTTTCTAGTATAAATTGTATTTTGTATCCACTAATGCTATTGAATATATACTTGTCACTCGTGATAGACTCCCATGCTTCCTTAAACAGGTGTAATCTCCCCCCTGTTAGTATTGAGCCCCTATTTTCTATATGCTGGTAGAAACCAGACCCACCGACCTCCATGGTTATTGGTGTTTCTTCTGTCTCTTCCCAGACCAGCGAGTCTTGCGCGTTGTCTGACGTGGCGGTGATGTTGGGGGGTGGCGCATTTTCCATGGGGTCCGCTCTGGGCCTTGGTCTAAAAAAGACTTCCGGTGATAAAATGCGGACCCCGAGCTTTCACCAGTCCCATATGGTAGACGTCGACTGGTGGACGCGATGGGGTGCTGCCGCTTGGGTATTGTTGTTTTGGGTTTGCTCGTCCCGGAGCCTGCCCTCATGAGACCAAAAGATTTAGAGGCCTCTTCCATATCTTTTACTTTTTTCGTGAGGTCTTTGCCAAAGAGCAGTGTGTCTGGCTCAGTGGCTGGGGTTTTGCACAACCCCGCAAATTTTGGATTTAGGGCAGGTCTTATGATTTATTTACGGAGGTTATTTATCTCGAACTGCGTGTTTGTACAACAGTGCGAGAGTGTCTTGTTGGTTTGTGGTCATCTCCGTATTGTCCACAGAACGACCAATGATGTGATGGCTGACGTCAGGAGCCTGAGGATCCGCTGCAGTATCAGCTCCTGGTTCTGAATATTTGTCCCGACTTGCCCCCAGATTTGGCTGTTGACAGCCGGCACTTTGAGGGACTCACAATTTTCTGGAGCTGTGTACATTTTTAAGGCCTCATTAACCACTTGCTCCTGTAGGAGCCTGTTAGAGAGGAGGTTGATGCTGGCCGCTAGTTTAGGCTCTAATGGCCTTCCTGCACGTGGGGCTGCCTCGTAGCGGTCCACCACACCCAGCAGCTCTTCCTGGTCCTGCACCCCTTGCATACTCCCGACTTCTTCAGCCAGCGTCCCCTTTTCCTGACCAGCCCTCACGCAGCGCGTCTCGCTGGAACACCTGCTCCAGGAGCCGCTCCATGCGGCTCAGGCGGCTGTCTCCCCCCCGTGCGGGTGGAGAGACGTCCCCGTCCGACAAGTCGGAAGCCACCGGCCGGACGCTTTTTCGGGTGGCTTTACATCCAGCCCGCTGCTCAGGCGCTAGCGGGACTGGGCTCGGCACGGTGTCGGGGATGGCGGAGCGCCCGGTAAGCGGTCCTACCGCCTGTTGCTGCCCACCCCCGTTGTAGTCGAGCGGGGGACAGGTTTGTTCAAGAGCCTTTGTTCTCTGCCTGTAAAAACAAAGCAGAAGGCTCTCCTGTAAAAGAAACCCGACCTCAGGGTACTTACCTGACGGTCCGTTCTTTCACCCGGTAGCGGGAGCGCCTGACTCCCGATGCGGCCGCTGTTGCACTACTGAACGCAATGCCGCGCATACGTGCTGAGCGGGCTCTTCACGCAGTCACTCACGTGACTCTGAAGTAAAATTCCGCAGATTCACCACTCTCTGTGTAAAAAATGATTTTCTCATCTCGGTCCTAAAAGACTTACCTCTTATCCTTAAACTGTGACCCCTAGTTCTGGACTTCCCCAACATGGGGAATAATCTTCCTGCATCATTTTGTTTCCCTTTCCCCTGACTCTCAGTCTAAAGAAGGGTCTCGACCCGAAACATCACCTATTCCTTTTCTCCAGAGATGCTGCCTGTACCGCTGAGTTCTGTGTCCGTCTTAGACATAATGAACCATTCAGACATTCAATAATACTTCTCAATTCAAGAAGATTGCAGCTGAGATTTGCCCTCAGCTCCCATTCACTATCATTCTGTGCCACGATTCTCTTAATATCTGAAAATCTCTTTGTTTAAGCCTTCCTTGCTGGAAATGTAACATTCTCTCAAAACTGAGCTCATGCAATTTCAGGTAACCATCCTTTACCCAAATCATGCAGTCAATGAAAGTTTTATTAAAAAGCTATTTCTTGGCCACTTCAATTAGTGACCACAAGATAAGGAAGAGCTCGGACCTCTCTGCTTCTGAAATCATAGGTTTGTTGTAAAAATCGATATATAGGAACTGAACCAAACATGCAAATACAGTGAGTCACACGGACAAAATGAACTTTATGCTATTTGACTTGATATAAGAGAGAAAATGTAAAATAATTTTTTTAATTGGAGAAAGGGCACTGCATCAAATTGAAACACAAATCACCCAGCTTTATTCTGTACTGGAGAACTGGTGCACTACTTTGTCCGTGTTGACTCATGTAGTTAAACCTTTCTTCCCTGCTCTGACTCACGGATGCCGTATATTCTATTTCAGGCTGAGGTGACACAATAGGTTGAGTTCTCTACACCAAGTCTTGCTCACAAACCAGGCCAGCTCTTCGTGCCTTTTGAAAATTTCAAGACATCTCACTTGATCAAATGAGCAATGATAAAGTGCCACCCTTATTGGCAGTAAATGAGAGAGGATTTTAATTGAAAGTGTCCATACTTCACTCAAGTCGGTACATTGTCACAGCTTCCTTTGTAAACTTACCTCAGCACTTCCTCTAGAGAATTGTATATTAAATGTCTCTGTACTGGCCGAAGCTTACATGGAACCATTTTGTCCACGATGCCTGCAATTGTCTAATAGGATCTCAACTAGACATCATGCCCGACAAACACAGATGAAAGATGGCCCTATTCTATTTATTTTCTGTAATTGCTCTTTGTCAATCTTTTTTGGTTTTTATACGAGATATATTTTTACTTTGGTTTATTAGGTGAAACTGCCTATGGAATATTCTAAAATCTTCCAACTCACTCTCGACTCTTGTAACTCCGCTGGTCAGGCAGCATCTGTGGAGTACGTGGATAGGTAACGTTTCGAGTTGGGTTCCACCTGAAGAAGGGTTCTGACCCGAAACGTTCCCAGTCCACATCCTCCACAAATGCTGCCTGACCCGTTGAGTTCCTCCAACATTTTGTGTTCGGCACAAGATTCGTTTTAGTTTAGTTTAGTTTAGTTTATTGTCACATGTACTGAGGTAGTCCACCACAGGTGTTCTCCTTCCCAGCATTGAAGGGATCCACAGGAACCATTCGGTGGTAGACAAAAATGCAGGAAAAACTCGGCGGGTGAGGCAACATCTATGGAGCGAAAGAAATAGGCGACGTTTCGGGTCGAGACCCTTCTTCTTGATATAGGCGGGGGGGGGGGGTGGGGGGACGGGAAGAAGAAAGGAAGAGGCGGAGACAGGGGGCTGGGGGAGGGCTGGGAAGGGGAGGGGAAAGAACGAGAAAGCAGGGATTGCCTGAAATTGGAGGCCAATGTTCATTCCACTGGGGGTATAAACTATCCAAGTGAAATATGAGGTGCTGCTCCTCTAATTTACGGTGGGCCTCACTCTGGCCATGGAGGAGGCTCAGGCCAGAAAGGTTGGATTCGGAATGGGAGGGGGAGTTGAAGTGCTGAGCCACCGGGAGATCAGGTTGGTTATTGCGAACCGAGCGGAGGTGTTGGGCAAAGCGATCGCCAAGCCTGCGCTTGGTCTCACAGATATAGGGCAGCTGACACCTAGAGCAGCGGATGCAATAGATGAGTTTGGAGGAGGTGCAGGTGAACCTCTGCTGCACCTGGTAAGACTGTTTGGGTCCTTGGATGGAGTCAAGGGGGGAGGTAAAGCAACAAGTGTAGCATTTCCTGCGGTTGCAAGGGAAAGTACCAGGGGAAGGAGTGGTTTGGGTAGGAAGGGATGAATTGACCAGGGAGTTACGAAGGGAGCGGTCTCTGCAGAAAGCCACAAGGGGAGGAGATGGGAAGATGTGGCCAATGGTGGGATCCCGTTGGAGGTGGCGAAAATGTCGGAGGATTATTTGTTGTATGTGACGGCTGGTAGGGTGGAAGGTGAGGACAAGGGGGACTCTGAACTTTGAACAGGGGTGATAGAGGAAGCACTCCCTCAGTTGGCTGTGAATATTACCTTGGTCCCACTCTCTTCTCACTGTTCCAGGAGCCTGAGAATCATAACCTCCAGTTGAAGAACATCTTTTTCCCATCCAGCATCCCGCACAACCCTGACCACAAGCCTAGCTCACCTCCGAACCACTATGGACTTTACCTAAAAGTCACACTATAGATTTAGGCTTGCATTATTATGCTTTCACTTACAGTACCAAGTGTAACTGTTAATTCATTGCATCTTGTCTTCTCATATTGTTGCACAATATGTGCCTGCAACAGTGCAGCATGGAAGATTCATTGTTCCAGTCCTGGTACCTGTCACAAATAAACACTGTCGAACTCTTGTACTCATTAAGGTATCAGTTACATTTTCAAACTTCAATTAAACTAGCCAGACTGGATCTCCCACCAGTAAATCCATGCCGGTGATCCCCGATCAATTCCGAACTTCCCATTCATCTTGTCCCTCAGGACTCGTTACAATAATTTCCCAACCACTGACGTTAAACTCACTGGTGTATACTTACCTAGCTTATCCCACCGCCCTTCTTGAATGAAGATCCATGAGATAACTTTCAGTGTTTAACAAGGAACTGCAGATGCTGGAAATTCAAAGGTAGACAAAAGTGCTGGAGAAATTCAGCGGGTGCAGCAGCATCAATGGAGCAAAGGAAATACGCAACGTTTCGGGCCGAAACCCTTCTTCAGACTGATGGACTGTCAGTGATCGGACACCTCGTGTGTGGGCAGTGAAGATTTAAATATCATCGACAAGTATCGGCCCAACAATTTCCTCCCCTGTCTCCCATGTTGATCTTGGATACGTTTAGGAATTTATCTACTTTTAAGACCATAATCACATACCTGGTCTATTGTTTTATTTCTTTAGATAAAGTCATTGATTTTTGGTGGAAACTGCCAAAATCATTCAACAGCCATTTTATAATGGAACAGCAACAGGAAAGCAACAATAGTCTGAAGAAGGGTTTCGGCCCGAAACGTTGCCTATCTCCTTCGCTCCAAAGATGCTGTTGCACCCGCTGAGTTTCTCCAACATTTTTGTCTACCATGCAACAATACTCACTGATTTTTCTTACTCTTAATTCAGACTTTAGAGATACAGGGTGGAAATAGACCCTTCGGCCCACCGAGTCCATGCCAACCAGCAATCACCCCATACACTAACACTATCCTATACATTAGAGACAGTGTTAGCATCAGAGGGTGGTGAATCTGTTGAATTCTTTGCCACAGAAGGCTGTGAAGGCCATCAGTTGATATATTTAAGGCAGAGATAGATAGATTCTTGATTTGTATATTATGGGGAGAAGGCAGGAGAATGTGGTTAGGAGGGAGAGATAGATCAGCCATGATCTATCATGAATGGCGGAGTCAACTTGATGGGCTGAATAGCCTAATTCTACTCCTAATTTAAAAAAAAGACAATTCAACATTTTCCTGAAGCCAATTTATCTACACAGCTGTGCGTCCTAGGAGTGTGGGAGGGAACAGGAGCACACGGAGAAAATCGCAGGAAGAACGCACACACTCTGTAAATAACAGCAGAGTCAGGATCGAACTCACATCTCTGGTACCAGAAGGCAGCAATTCTACCACTGTGCCACTGTACCGCCCCTGAAATCAATTCAGTCTCAATGCACGGAAGAGTTCCTTCTTCAACGCCACAGAAAATGGATGAAGTATAAGCTTTTACTGCTTCTCCTCATTCCCTCAAATGCAATCTGAACGCTCGACATAGGCAAACATGGAGATGGCACTCATAGCAGAAGTTGCTGCTGCAACTGCAACGAGACCACATGCCATACTCCCAGTATAACACGACTGTGTGTGACTGTGTTATCAACTTATGAACACAGCTGTGTGGACAAGTACAATACCAACTCCAACTCCAAGTTCACCAGCGATCCCTCTGTTGTTGGCCGGATCAAAAACAACGAAGAGATGAAGCACAGGAGAGAGTTCAAGACCCTTGTGTCATGGTGTCGGGACAACAACCAGGGGTGTCAAACTCGTGGCCCGCGGGCTGGATGCGGCTCGCGAAGGGATGATTTCCCCGATGCCAGAGCGGGCTGCAGCTGTCCCCGGTGCCGGATTGGGCTGTGTACGCGCGTGCACGGCACAATCTGGCGTGCATGAAGTCGCATTTTACCCATGACCTAAAATGCGTTAAAATGTGTTTGACACCCCTGACCTAGACCTTAACATCATCACGATGAACAAGCTGGTCATGGACTGAAGGAAATGAGGGGGTGAGTACAATACTACAAGATTACTACTCTTTACTACTACTCTTCTACAAGACACAAGGTGCTGCAGTAACTCAGCAGGTCATGCAGCATACCTGGAGACCACAGATCTCCACGGCCACTGCTACACATCAATACAAATTACCTACCCTCAACCACATTTCGGGAAATCTGGTCACCTATCTGCCTCTGCTCGCTGCCTACAAACAAAGAGAAGCTGGAGGATCTAGTACAGAGAGTGGTGACATGCTGGTCAACGGACACGGATGACATCTTACGAGACTGCAGTGAGTCATTGGACTGGTCCACATTCAGGGACTCTGCTGCCAACCTGAATGAGTGCACCACTGCCGTGACTGACTTCACCAGTAAGCGAGTGGAAGACTGTGTGCCAACGAGGCCAGTCCGAGTGATCCATAAAGCATGGTTGAACGGCAAGGTTAAGGCCAGGTCCGCTGCGTACAAGTCTAACAATCCAGAGCGGAACAAGAAAGTCCGCTATGAACTCCGCAAAGCCATCAACGATGGCAAGGGACAATTTCGCAACAAACTTGAGTCCCAGTATCATCACTCGGACACACAGAGAATGTGGCATGGTCTGAATAAGATAACTGGCTACAAAGCAAGGTCAGGCAATATCATTGGTGCGACCCGACCCAGTAAACAGACAGAGTGCTCGGCCGTTTCCTTGGTAACCGCACGGACAAGCTGGCGGGATTATTTACAGAATCTTTCCTCTCTCACTACTCCGTTCTGAGGTACCCATCATCTTCAAGTAGACTGCCATCATCCCAGTGCCGAAGAAAAACAAGACCTCATGCCTAAACAACTACCGTCCAGTGGCTTTGAAATCCACCATCATGAAAGGCTAGTTATGCAACGCATTAAATCCAGCCTTCACCCACTGCAGTTCACCTACCACCACAACTGGTCCACGGATGATGCCATCGCCCTGACCCTGCACTCATCCCTAGAACAACTGGATATGAGGGACACCTATGTCAGACTCCTGTTCATAGACTACAGCTCTGCCTTTAATGCCATTATATACCATCCAAGCTCATCACCAAATTTGCGGGAATTGGTGTCAGCTTCCGGTGGCGCTGGTGCCAGCAGCCTCCACCTACAGCCCGGTATCTTTTTGTTTTTTTGTTTATTTTGTTACGTTAAAAGTGTATTTTTTTGTGTTTTTTTGTGTTTTTATGTGGGGGAAGAGGGCACGGTGCGGGGGATACCGTCCTTCAGCCGCTTCCTGGTGAGGACGCGACTATTATTCGAGTCGCGTCCTCCCCCCCCCCCCCCCCCCCCCAGCGGCCTACCTGCTGGATTGGCGCGGCCTTTCCTGCTGGGATCGACCAGAGCTCCAGCAGCGGCGGGACAGCGCTGGAACATCGCGGGGCTGGCGATGCCTTACCGGGGGTCGCCGTCTGGAGCCCGGAGTGCTGGACCTGCTGCACCAACATCAAGGAGCTGCGGTTTGCAGAGCTCCCAACGCGGGCGGCGCTGATGGACAGCGCGGGGTCCTGTGACTCTGCCCAGCTCGACCTGCGGACTCGGGAGCTGCGGACTCCGGCAGCGGGAGGCGGCTGATCAGAAGGTCCGGGCCGCTGAGGAGGAGGATGCTCACCGTCGGGGCTCGGCGTCAGCGTTCCACCAGCCCGGCGTGAGGGCCTGAACATCGGGCCACCCGGGGCGGCGACTGCAGGTGCTCGGAAGGCCCCGACTACGGATGGACACGGAGGGGAGGCTGGCTGGACTATGGTGCCGTCCTCACCTGGGTGCCATTTATGTTATGTTGTGTTGTGGACTTTTTGTGTTTGTGCTTTTGTTAAATTTTTAATTCAATTTCAATTTTATTTTTTTTTAATATGTTTTATTATTTATTTATTATTTATTTTTATTATTTTTCTTGTGATTTTTTTTAACGATACTGCTGTACGGGAAATTCATTTCGTTGTCTCAAAGTGAGGCAACGACAATAAAATTTGAATACAAGAATACAAGAATACAAGCATTCATCGCTGCAACTGGATCCTTGACTTCCTGACCAAAGACCACAATCAGTCAGCGTAGGGGACAAATCATCCTCTACGAGAATCCGCAACACTGGTGCTCCACAAGGCTGCGTTCTCAGCCCCTTCTTTACTCCTCGTGCACCCACAACTGCGCAACCATTTACAAATGTCATTCAATTTTCAAATTCGCAGGCGACACCAGCAAATAATGATGGGACGGAGTACAGGAAGGAGATTGAGAACCTCTTTTCCTGGTGTTGAGACAACAACCTTTCTATCAATGTCAGGAAGACAAAGGAGACAGTGATGGACTTCAGGGAGTGAAGCGGGTACACACATCCCAGTTTGCACTGACGGTTGATGGTTGAAAACTTCAAATCCCTTGGAGTCAATATCGCCAAAAACTTCTCCTAGACCACCCATATTGAAGCAACAGCCAAGAAAGCACACCTACGCCTCTACTTCCTTTGTAGACTTAAGGGCCTGTCCCACTTGCCGATTTTTCCAGCGACTGCTGGCATCATTGACTGACGTATTAGTTCACCGAAAAAGTCGCGGCGTGATGCGGCATGATGACGTATTGATGCACGGTGTTTCCACAAGTGTCGCAACATTTTTTTTGTTGCCGCTGGATTTTGAAATATAACCATAAAACCATATAACCATATAACAATTACAGCACGGAAACAGGCCATCTCGACCCTTCTAGTCCGTGCCAAACACATGTTCTCCCCTAGTCCCATATACCTGCGCTCAGACCATAACCTTCCATTCCCTTCCCGTCCATATAACTATCCAATTTATTTTTAAATGATAAAAATGAACCTGCCTCCACCACATTCACTGGAAGCTCATTCCACACAGCCACCACTCTCTGAGTAAAGAAGTTCCCCCTCATGTTACCCCTAAACTTCAGACCCTTAATTCTCAAGTCATGTCCCCTTGTTTGTATCTTCCCTACTCTCAGTGGGAAAAGCTTTTCCACGTCAACTCTGTCTATCCCTCTCATCATTTTAAAAAGCTCTATCAAGTCCCCCCCTTAACCTTCTGCGCTCCAAAGAATAAAGCCCTAACTTGTTCAACCTTTCTCTGTAACAGAGAAATGTTCTAAATCTTTTGGAATATGACGCCGGCAGTCGCCAAAAGTATCGGCAAGTGGGACAGGCCCTTTAGGAAGTTTGGCATGTCCTCTACAACTCTCACCAACTTCTACCAATGCACCATAGAAAGTATTTTATCAGGGTGCATCACAACTTGGTTTGGGAACAGCTCCATCCAAAACGAATTGGGGATGCAGTCCAGACCATCACACAAACCAACCTCCTTTCTATTGACTCCATTTATACATTACGGACAAAAATAATCAAGGACGAGTCATATCCTGGCCACCGCCTCTTCTCCCTCACTCATCAGGCAAAAGGTATAGAAGTGTGAAAACGCACATCTCCAGTCTCACGGTTTTGTTTAAGAAGGAACTTCAGATGCTGGAAAATCGAAGGTAGACAAAAATGCAGGAGAAACTTAGCGGGTGAGGCAAGCATCTATGGAGCAAAGGAAATAGGCAAGGTTTCGGGTCGAAACCCTTCTTCAGACTGATGTGAGGGTGGGGGAGGGGGGGGGGGGGGAAGAAGAAAGGAAGAGGTGGAGCTAGAGGGCTGAGGGAGAGCTGCGAAGGGGAGGACAAAACAAGGACTACCTGAAATTAGAGAAGTCAATGTTCATACCGCTGGAGTGTAAACGGTCCAAGCGAAATACGAGGTGCTGCTCCTCCAATTTACAGTGGTCGTCACTCTGGCCATGGAGGAGGCCCAGGACAGAAAGGTCGGATTCGGAATGGGAGGGGGAGTTGAAGTGCTGAACCACCGGGAGATCAGGTTGGTTATTGCAAACCGAGCAGAGGTGTTGGGCAAAGCGATCGCCAAGCCTACGCTTGGTCTCACCGATGTAGAGCAGCTGACATCTAGAGCAGCGGATGCAATAGATGAGGTTGGAGGAGGTGCAGGTGAACCTCTGCCGCACCTGGAAAGACGGCTTGGGTCCTTGATTTGAGTCGGAGGTAAAGCGATGGTAAAGCGACAAGTGTAGCATTTCCTCCGGTTGCAAAGGAAAGTGCCCGGGGAGGGGGTGGTACGGGTGGGAAGGGAAGAAATTGATCAGGGAGTTACGGAGGAGCGGTCTCTGCGGAAAGCAGACAAGGGGGGAGATGGGAAGATGTGGCGAGTGGTGGGATCACGTTGGAGGTGGCGAAAATGTTGGAGGATTATTTGTTGTATGTGATGGCTGGTAGGGTGGAAGGTGAGGACAAGGGGAACTCTGCCCTTTTTATGATTGGGGGGATGGGGAGTAAGAGCAGAGTCACTGGGTATAGAAGAGACCCTGGTGAGAGCCTAATCTATGGTAAAAGGGGGGGAACCGCCGTTCCCTGAAGAATGAGAACATCTCCAATGCCCTGGTGTGGAACACCTCATCCTGGGTGCAGGTGTGGCGTAGACAGAGGAATTGGGAGTTGGGGATGGAGTCCTTACAGGAAGCAGGGTGGAAAGAAGTGTAGTACAGATATCCATGGGAGTCAGTGGGTTTATAATGGATGTTGATCAGTAGTCTATCACCAGTCTGAGTATCTCCAGGCTCAGGGGCAGTTTCTTCCCAGCTGTTATGAGAAAACTGAACCATCGTACCAACAACCAGACAGCGGCGATGAACTACTATCGACCTCATTGGTGACCCATGGACTATCCTTGATCGGACTTTGCTGGCTTTACCTTGCACTATACGTTATTCCCTCATCATGTATCTATACACAGTAAATGGCTCAATTGTAATCATGTATTGTCTTTCCACTAACTGGTTAGCACGCAATAAAAGCTTTTCACTGTACCTCGGCACACATGACAGTAAACAACTAAACTAAACTAAATTAAGTGACATTTCAAAGTGCTGGAGTGACTCAACGGTCAGGCAATGTCTCTGGAAAACATGGGTAGTTGACGTATCGTGTTGTGACCCTTCTTCAGACCAACTAAAATCAAATCACAGTCTAAAGACGATACCATTTAATCAGGGGGGCATTCAGACTGGTTGGAGAACTAGGAAGGGGGGTAGGCTGTGGGCCGAGGAGCTTTTTTGGTTAGTTTCGTGACCCAACACAGAACTACCTGAATTTTTAACATATTGTGTAGAAATATTATATAAATCATACCTGAAACTCATCAAGACCAAAACCTGCACATTTTTAAGAAATATGAGAAAAACCTCAAATTTTCTGAGTAGTAATTGCCCAATCAATGCACATTTGACACTGAGGTCGGACGCAAATTGGCCAATCCCGTGCTTTGTTTTATGGTCGCTAGGCAGCGAGGATGCTGGGATCATGGCTGCCTCCTCATTACATCAATAGCAAGGTTTCCAAGGATAAAGGTAATGCTAACCTTGTTGATAACTGTTTTTCATTTATCCTTATAATGTTATAATGTGTACTGGTAAATAAAAATGATAAATAATAAATGTAGAGTTAGGGCTAGGATTATGGCCTAGGGCTAGGGTTAGTCTGTCTATTAGTCTGTCTGTCTGTCAATCTGTCGGTCGGGCCGTCGGTGATGAGCCTTGGGCCGGGCCTCTGCCGGGAGGTGAGGGTTGGGCAGTTGGGTGGTGAACGTTGGCCACCCGGGAGGTGAGCGTTGGGCCGGGCCTCCGGTGAGTGCTACGAGGAGTCAATTGGGCAGTTGCAGCAAGCGAGCGGGTGGTCTGATGGAGCCAGCGCTATCGGGGTGCTGAAGGTGGCCCGTGCGGCATGCAAGGCAGTGCTGCCCCCCTCCATCGCCACCACCAGAATGGCATGATGGCCGAGATGGACGCGCTGCAGGGCCACACGTAAGGAGCCCACAGCCGGTCCCAAAGCGCCTCCAGCTCCAGCCTTGGGCAGCTCTGGGAGGGGGGGGGGGGGGGGTGCGAGTTAGGGTTAGGGTTAGGTATTTTCCTGCCTTAGCCTTCCCCCAGCCTGGCACTGCCCCAGTCCCACTATGGCAATGACCCTCACTCTGCACACTGGCAGTCAGTGGGGTTCAGTAAATGGGGGAACCCAGAAGAACTGCCCTGACCTATTAATTAGGCTGGTTCAAGAGGACCTCTGCGGCAGTCTCATTCAAAAAAAAAACTCACAATTATATTCATTATATTATTTTTATAGAATACAATTATACATAATTGTATATGATTACAGTCATATTCACGTCATATATATATATATATATATATATAGATGGTATAATAATATGTAGTTAAATAGATTGCAACACGGAAATAGGCTCCCCCATAGTGTAATATGGGCATTGGACACTAGATGGCGCTTACTCATTTTCATTTTCTAATTAGTTTAATTAATTAATGTGCAATGTTTGGCACTGACGAGATGACTTCCTTCTCAATTATATTTCATCTAAATCTGTGCAAAATTTCATGTAGTGGGTCCCGAATAAGGATTTCTAGACACATTTTGCTGCTCGGCCCCCAGCCTAGAGGGATGGAGAGAGGGTGGAGTTAGAGCAGTCAATGTTCATACCGCTGGATTGTAAGCTACCCAAGTGAAATATGAGGTGCTGTTCCTCTAATTGGCGCTGGGCCTGAAAGACCAGATTTGGAATGGGAAAGGGAGGTAATGTGTTAACCGGGACTGAGACAGACTGAGCGGAGATGTTCAGGCTTGCGCTTGGTCTCGCCGAGGTATAAGAGTCCACACCTGGAACAGCAGATACTGTAGATGCGGTTGGAGGAGGTGCAAGTGAACTTCTGCCTTGAATGGAGTCGAGCTAACAATGATCTATTCTACATTTTCCTTGAACAGCATCTCCTTTGATGATTTGATTTCACACCTAACCCTTCCTTACCTCTGTGTCTCCCTCTCCCCTGACTCTCAGTCTGAAGAAGGGTCTCAAACCGAAATGTCACCCTTTCCTTCTAACCAGGAATGCAGCCTGACCTGCTGAGTTACTCCAGCATTTTGTGTCTATCTTCGGTGTAAACCAGCATCGGCAGTTCCTTCCTACACAAAGTATAGTAAGTACAGAGTAAAGAAGTTCTTCTGCAGTTGTATAGGGCTCTGGTGAGACCACATCTGGATCATTGTGTACAGTTTTGGTCTCCTAATTTGAGGAAGGACATCCTTGTGATTGAGGCAGTGCAGCGTAGGTTCACGAGATTGATCCCTCGGATGGCGGGACTGTCATATGAGTAAAGATTGAAAAGATTAGGCTTGTATTCACTGGAGTTTAGAAGGATGAGGGGATATCTTTTTTTTTAAATAATTTTATTTATTAGAAGTAAGTACAATACAGTGGTACCTTTTTACAGGTTCCCAAAATTATGTTAACATATTACATTCTCTGTACAACTTCCTCTTTTTTTCTTGTCTTATAGAAATATATACAATTATAAAAGGACTGAACTAGCTAGATGCAGGAAAAATGTTCCCAATGTTGGGCGAGTCCAGAACCAGGGGCCACAGTCTTAGAATAAAGGGGAGGCATTTAAGACTGAGGTGAGAAAAAACTTTTTTACCCAGAGAGTTGTGAATTTATGGAATTTCCTGCCACAGAGGGCAGTGGAGGCCAAATCACTGGATGGATCTAAGAGAGAGTTAGATAGAGCTCTAGGGGCTAGTGGAATCAAGGGATATGGGGAGAAGGCAGGCACGGGTTATTGATTGGGAACGATCAGTCATGATCGCAATGAATGGCGGTGCTGGCTCGAAGGGCCGAATGACCTCCTCCTGCACCTATTTTCAATGTTTCCATGTTTCTATAGCTTCATTTTGACTTTGTTGTGGAAGAGCTTTCAGGAGGAAAATAAATAAAAATCAGATCTAAAGAATATTTGAAGGTAAGTCAATTTGTTACATCTTTTTTCCTCTTTTTAACGGGCTTAGCTAGATTAATAATAATAATAATAAATTTTATTTATGGGCGCCTTTCAAGAGTCTCAAGGACACCATTAAGTGATCTAAGTGATCTAATTTGTCAGGTAAGTCTATATCCTTTTTCCTTGAAATCAATTTTAGTTTAGTTTAAAGATGCGTGGAAACATGCCCTTCGGCTCACTGAGTCCGAACCGACCAGCGATCCCCGCACATTCACATTATCCTACACCCACGAGGTACAATTTTTACATTTGCCAAGCCAATTAACCTACAAACCTGTTCGTCTTTGGAGTGTGGGAGGAAACCGAAGATCTCACAGAGAATTAATTAGGATCCATTCCTTAAAAATTCTGTGATTATTTCCAATTTTTTTGAACAAAAATAAAATGAAATAAATGTTGCAATTGCTGGAAGGCCAAGTTTCAGGGGCTGAGTATCTGACAGACAGACAGACAGACAGACAGACAGACACGATTGAATTCCCAGTCTAGTCCCCTGCCCCCTTCCTCTGGAAATGAAGTGAAAAATAATCAGGAGATTCTCAGAGAACACGCTCTGCTCAAAAATATATCGACCAGCAAATCCCACTAGTTGAGATTGACGTATGATTTCATTGAAAGAAGATGCCAGCGAACTGTTCTGTATGCTGCTGCGTGTTTAGTGTGACAAGGCATTGTACTTTTCCACAGATGAAATTGAAGAGGGTCACATCACAAGATTTTGTTTTAAATACAGACTTGCGTACACTGTCAATTCAAATGACTTGCAATCAGTTACACAGCAGTTACCAGATTAGTCACTTTTCCAACAGGATTCAGAGATTTTGAGATCCATCTTTGAATGGATGGGATTTACTGATATACCGCTCCCTTGACCTACATGAATTGAATTGAATGATACAGCATGGAATTGGCCCTTTGCCGATCATCGATCACAATCATTCACATTAGTTCTATGTTACTCCACTTTCTCATCCACTCGCTGCACACTAGGGGCAATTTATAGAGGGGCGATTAACCCTCAAACAGAGGCCTCACCTTCGTTCCCCTTCCGCCCCCACCTCAATGAGTCCTAGGCCCACCACGACATAGAGCTTTTCTTCCGTCGCCTTCCCCTCCGTGCCTTTTTCTAATGGGAAGGAGTCCTCACCACCCAGTGTTGACCCCATCTCCCATCTCCACCGGTCCCCCTCTTCTTGGACTCCCCAGAACGGCCTTCTACCCTCTCTAGCCTGCCGGTGTGACATCAACCATCACATCTTTTCCACACTCCTTACTTACTCTAACCTCACCCCCTCTGAATGTACAGCCCTCCGCTCACTCTGCAGCAACCCCGACAAGGGAGGTGCCGTGATAGTGTGGCGTGCTGACCTCTACCGGGCTGAGGCCAGGCGACAACTCTCAGACACCTCCTCCTACTTATCCTTGGACCATGATCCCACAGACGAGCACCAGGCCTTAATCTCAAACACCATTACTGATTTCATCACTTCTGGCTGGCTGCCTTCCACAGCCTCCAACCTTATCGTTTCCCAGCCCCGCACAGCCCGCACAGCCCCTTTTCACCATCTGCCCAAAATCTACAAACGCAACTGCCCTGGCAGACCCATTGTTTCTGCCTGCTCCTGTCCCATGGAAATGATTTTGACTACATCCTATCCCCCCTGGTCGAATCTCTCCCTACCTATGTCCAAGATACCTCACATGCCCTTTGTCTCTTTAATGACTTCCGCTTTCCTAGCACCCACTCCCTCATCTTTACTATGGGCGTTCAGTCACTCTTTACCTCCATCCCACACCAGGAAGGCCGAAAAGCCCTCTGCTTCTTCCTCGACCGCAGAACCTTCCAATTTCCCTCGACTAACACACTACTCCGCCTAGCGGAGCTGGGCCTCATCCTCAACAACTTCTCCTTTGACTCCTCCACTTCCACCAAGTCCGAGGTGTAGCTATGGACACCAGCATGGGCCCCAGCCAGACCTGCCTCTATCCACTATCCACATTTTCCCATCTCCACCACTTTCCGTTTTCGGCAGAGACCGTTCCCTCTGCAACTCCCTGGTTAACTCATCCCTTCCCACACAAACCACCCCCTCCCCAGGTACCTTCCCCAGCAACCGCTCAGATGCAACACCTGTCCCTATACCTCCTCCCTCGACTCTGTCCAGGGAACCTGACAGTCCTTTCAGGTTAGGCAGAGGTTCACTTGCACCTCCTCCAATCTCATCTACTGTATCCGTTGTTCAAGATGTGGTCTCTTATACATCAGCGAGACCAAACGCAGACTGGGCGATCGTTCGTTCAGCCAGCCTGAACCAACCTGATCTCCCGGTTGCTGGACACTTTAATTCTCCTTCCCATTCCCACCGACCTTCCTGTCATCGATCTCCTCCATTGTCAGAGTGAGGCTAAACGCAAGTTGGAGAAACAGCATCTCATATTTTGCCTGGGCAGCTTACAGCTCAGTGGTATGAATATTGATTTCTCTCACTTCAGGTAGCCCCGGCATTCCCTCTCTCTCTATTCCTCCCCCACCCAAGTCGCACTGGTCTCATTTTCACCCAACGCACAACCTGTTTCCTTTATCATCGTAACTTTTTTCATTGTTCTTTATCTCTCCACATCACCGTCTCTATATCTCTCGTTTCCCTTATCCCGAACCAGTCTGAAGAAGGGTCTCAACTCGAAACATCGGCCATTCCTTCTCTCCAGAGATGCTGCCTGCCCCACTGAGTTACTTTTTGTGTCTTTCTTCAGGAAAGGAGGAACCAGCACCAGTAGTTCCTCCTTACAAAACCCTCAAACAGCCACGTCTTTGGGAGCACCTGGAGGAAACCCACGTGGTCCCAGGGAGCACGTGCAAACTGCACACAGACAGCACCTATGGTCAGGTTTGAACCCAGGTCTCTGGCGCTGTGCTCTAAATTTGGAAACAGCTCCATCCAAGACCACAAGAAATTGCAACAAATTGTGGACGCAGCCCAGTCCATCACACTAACCAACCTCCTTTCAATTGACTCCATCTATACTTCACGCTACCTCGGCAAGGCCAACAGCATAATCAAGGACCAGTCGCACACTGGCCACTCTCTCTTCTCCCCTCTCTCATCAGTCAAGAGGTATAGAAGTGTGTAAACGCACACCTCCAGATTCAGGGACAGTCTCTTCCAAACTGTTATCAGGCAACTGAACCATCCTATCAACAACTGGAGAGCAACCCTGAGCCACTATCTATCTCATTGGAGACCCTCGGAATATCTTTAATTGGACTTTAAAGGACTTTATCTTGCATCAAACATTATTCCCTTGATCACGTATTTGTACATTGTGAATGGCCCCACTGTAATTACAAATAGCCTTTCCGCAGACTGATTAGCAGGCGGCAAATGCTTTTCACTGTACCTCGGTACACGTGCCAATAAACCAATTGCAACCAGACTTTGCCCGTTGCACCACTGGACCGCCCGTTACTCTCCAGAGCAGTTTTGTGGTATTTAAATCAAGAGTGTTTAATTAACATATGTACCGACAACAGAATAATGAAAATGTTACTGGCAGGAGCATAACAGTTCCATAAATACAAAGTACACGGATAGTTTTTATTGTGAGGAGTGCGTGGGAAAGTGGGATAACGGAGCTGGTGTGAATGGGTGACTGATGGTCATCGTGGACTCGGTGGGCCGAAAGACCCATGCTGTATCTACACACTAAAACATCAAAATGCATGTTTGCCTGGAAACTGGACCCTCAGGCATCCATTTTGTATGAGCAAGCTGCAGATGAGTGGGATTTTCTCCAGGTTAGAATGCCCTAATAATGGGGTCTGGGTACATTCAGCCCGGCTGGGAAACCAGAAGGTCATAAGGCATTTGGCCCATCAAGTCTACCCTGCCATTCGACCATGGCTGAGCTATCTCTCCCTCCTCACCCCATTCTCCTGCCTTCTCCCCATAATAACCATATATATATAACCATATAACAATTGCAGCACGGAAACAGGCCATCTCGACCCTTCTAGTCCGTGCCGAACACATATTCTCCCCTAGTCCCATATACCTGCGCTCAGACCATAACCTTCCATTCCCTTCCCGTCCATATAACTATCCAATTTATTTTAAAATTATAAAAACAAACCTGCCTCCACCACCTTCACTGGAAGCTCATTCCACACAGCCACCACTCTCTGAGTAAAGAAGTTTCCCCTCATGTTACCCCTAAACTTCAGTCCCTTAATTCTCAAGTCATGTCCCCTTATTTGCATCTTCCCTACTCTCAGTGGGAAAAGCTTTTCCACGTCAACTCTGTCTATCCCTCTCATCATTTTAAAAACCTCTATCAAGTCCCCTCTTAACCTTCTGCGCTCCAAAGAATAAAGCCCTAACTTGTTCAACCTTTCTCTGTAACTTATTTGCTGAAACCCAGGCAACATTCTAGTAAATCTCCTCTGTACTCTCTCTATTTTGTTGACAAAATCTCTGACATCTGTACTAATCCAGAATCTATCTATCTCTCCCTTAAAAATATCCACCGACTTGGCCTCCACAGCCGTCTGTGGCAAAGAATCCCACAGATTCACCACTCTCTGATTAAAGAAATTTCTCCTCATCTCCTTCCTAAAAGAAGCCTGCCTGGACACTTCCATGGCCATTTCACCCATCACCTCTGACATTCTCAGCGGGTGGAGCAGCATCTATGGAGTAAAGGAAATAGGCAATGTTTTGGCCCAAACCTTTGCCTATTTCCTTCGCTCCATAGATGCTGCTGCACCCGCTGAGTTTCTCCAGCACCTTCAATTTTCCAGCATCTGCAGTTCCTTCTTAAACACCTCTGACATTCTGCCAGCAGCACACCCTCACTTAATGAAGTCATCTGTGACTCAATGCTCATTTCTGCCCTCATTGATGATAAGCCTGGAGCTAAAGGTGCAAACTTAGATCTTAGTTGTGCAATTGCACAATTTCTTCCTAAACATCTCGTCTGCTCCACTGCAAAATCTCCTCAAGGTACGCCTTCTTTGAAGAGGCTCCCCAACTGTCATGATCTTCACTGTCCGATGGTGGACATCTACAATGAACCATGTGGTCATCGGCTCAAGCATACTAAGCCCACCATGACAGATATATGTATCATTCTCTGGGAAGACCCTTATCTACAGTATACTTTAGACTTTAGAGACACAACGCAGAAACAGGCCCTTCGGCCCATCGAGTCCATGCACTAGGGACAATTTACAATTTACAGGAGCCATTTAACCTTGAAACCTGTGCATCTTTGGAGTGTGGGAGGAGACCAAAGCACCCAGAAAACCCACGCAGGCACAGAGACAATGTACAAACTCTGTACAGGCAACACCCAGAGTCAGGATGGAACCAGGGTGTATTTTAGTTTAGTTTAATTTACAGATACAGCTCAGAAACAGGCCATTCGGCCTACCTAGTCCACACCGACCAGCGATCCCCACACTATCCTACACACAGTAGGGACATTTTACACTTTTACCGAAGCCAATTACCGAAGCACCTGGAGAAAAACCCACGCAGGTCACGGAGAGAACGTACAAACTCCGTACAGCCAGCACACGTAGTCGGGATCGAACCAGGGTCTCTGGCACAGTAACGCAGCAACTCCGCTGTGCCACCGTGCTGCCCTTATATGGCCTGAGTGACGCCCAATTTGATACCCACTCTGTAATTGTCATTCCAAGTTGATCTCTCCATCATCTCACAATTTGCAACTGGCAGCAGCATCCGAGTGTAAGCCAAAGCTTGCTGTGACGAACGTCGAGATCTAAACAGTTTTGATTCCAATGAGGAAGAGATTACATCTCAAGTAATGGGATTTGTGAACATTACTGGCTTCTACACGATCAGATAGACACAGAGTGCACCTATGTGCCCCAAATAACTCCCAAGAATAACCTAAACCATTTCTTCAATGTCAGGTGGTGGTGAATCATCTAACAAATGTTTCTCACAGTTAAGGCCAGGGACTCTAAATCAGAGTTGCAGCCTTCTTCCTGATAGACAATAGACAATAGACATTAGATGCAGGATTAGGCCATTCGGCCCTTCGAGCCAAATTGAATCATGGCTGATCATCCCCAATCAGTACCCCGTACCTGCCTTCTCCCCATATCCCCTGACTCCGCTATTTTTAAAAGCCCTATCTAGCTCTCTCTTAAAAGCATCCAGAGAACCTGCCTCCACTGCCCTCTGAGGCAGAGAATTCCACAGACTCACCACTCTCTGTGAGAAAAAGTGTTTCCTCATCTCCGTTCTAAATGGCTTACTCCTTATTCTTAAACTGTGGCCCCTGGTTCTGGACTCCCCCAACATCGGAAACATGTTTCCTGCCTCTAGCGTGTCCAGGCCCTTAACAATCTAATTCTTTAAGATCAGTCGATCTTTACATCATGTTCGGCATGGACATTGTGGGCCGAAGGGCCCGTTCCTGTGCTGTACTGTTCTATATTGCAACAGCACTGCCCGAATTAGAACAGTACATCGATACTGCCCAACCCTCTGAGTTTCTCCAGCACGTTGTGTTTTGTTCAAGATTCCAACATCTGCAGTTCCTTGTGTCTACATCGTGACCCTTCATCCTAAAACACAAAGTGTTGGAGTAATTCAGCCGGTCAGATAACATTTCTGGTGACCATGGATAGGTAACGTTCAGGTTGGGACCTTTCTTCAGATGCTGTGGTGTGCTGGGTAGGGGGAGATGGCTGGGAGAGGGGAGGTGCAGGACTAAGTGTGGCTTGTAATAAGGGAACACAAGCGAGGGGGGGGGGAAGGGGAGGTTGTTCGGTAGATGGTTGGAAAAGTATGAGATAAGAGGCATGAGTTGGGCTGCCAGAGCAAGGAATGTTCTTGCATCAGCTTCACTCTCCAGGAATGAGCCAGTCGGAAGCAGTCCATTCAGGCTAATCCCCTTTGCTGCATTTGGCCCAGATCCCTCTAAAGTTTTCCTACCCATATATCAGTTGAAATGTCTTTTAAAAGTCATAATTGTATCCGCTGCTGTAGTTTCCTCTGACAGCTCATTCCAGATCCAGACTACCCCCTGAGTGAAAAGGTTGCCCCTAAGGTCCCTCTTAAAGCTCTCCCCTTAAGTCTGTGCCCTCTAGTTTTAGAATTCTCTGCCCTGAGAAAATGACGGTGAGCATCCACACTATCCACGCCCCTCATGATTTGTACACCTCAGTAAGGTCACCCCTCAGCCTCCTACACAACAAAGGTTGAAGTCCCAGCCTGTCCAACCTCTCTCCCTGTAACTCAAGCCCGCAAGCCAAGGTAACAGTATACGAAGGAACTGCAGATGCAAGTTTATAACAAAGATAGACACAAAATGCTGGTGTAACTCAGCGTATCAGGCAGTAAAAGCCCTGTCCCACAGTACGAGTTAATTCCAAGAGTTCTCCCAAGTTTGCCCTGATTCGAACTCTGAGATTTACGATAATGGCCACTCGTCGGTACTCGGGGCTCTCGTGGACATTTATCATCATGTTGAAAAATCTTCACGAGTCTTCCCGTGCTTACCTGCCTTTAGCGAATCTTCCCGAGTACCTGCCGTTAGCGCTAAGAGACGTCCCCGAGCTCCGACCTACCCGCTAAGTTCATTCTCCTTGCTTTCCACGAGTTTGATTGTTTAAATCTCGGGAGAGCTCTTGGAATGAACTCGCACCATGGGACAGGGCTATAACTCTGGAGAAAAAGAATAGGTGACATTTTGGTTTGTAACCCTTCTTCAGACAAAAGAACTACTTCAGAGTCATCGAGTGATACAGCATGGAAACTAGCCCTTAGGCCCAACTTGCCCACATCAGCCAACATCTCCCAGCTACACTAGTCCTACCTGCCCATATTCCTCCAAACCTGTCCTATCCATGTACCTGCCCAATTGTTACTTAAACATTGGGATAGTCCCTACCTTGACTACCTCCTCTGACGCTTGTTCCCCACACCCACCCCCCTTGGTGTGAAAAGGTTACCCCTCGGATTCCTATGAAGTTGTTTCTCCTTCACCGTGGCACTGTATACACTTCCCATTGAAGGTAAGCATGCCCAACACCATCTTCAATCAGGAAGCACAAAATGGGATGTGTGCCAGATTAACGTGAATGTGTGTTTGAAGGCCGTTACACTCAGTGGGCTGAAGGGCCCATTTTCATGCTGCACAATTCTCTGAATCATTCGCGTTTTTTTTTAGTTTTTGGAGATACAGTGAGGAAACAAGCCCATCGGCCCACCGAGTCCACACCGACCAGCGGTTAACACGATCCTACACACACTAGGGACAATTTACAATTATACCAAGCCAATTTACCTAGAAACATGTACGTCTTTGGAGTGTGAGAGGAAACTGAAGATCTCGGAAAAAACCCACGCAGGTCACGGGGACAACGTACAAACTCCGTACGGACAGCACCCGGGAACGAACCGGGTCTCCGGCGCTGCATTCGCTGTAAGGCAGCAACTCTACCACTGCGCCACTCTCAATTTGTTATTATTAAGTCGTAGTGACTTGTGTTAAACTACTTTGGGGAACACAAAGTCTCTAAACTCTCAACTAAACTCAAGAGATGTATTTTTAGAGTCTGGTTCTTTCCAATTGCGTCACTTGTGGATGAAAGATAGTTGTAGCTGTCGACTATTGCTTCTGGGAGCACCTTGTTAAAATTGGTATCACTGGAAAAAGTAGAATATTTCCATCTTATTCCGCCTTTACACTACAAGAATCATTAAATCAATATATTACACTGGAAACAAAGGAACACGTTTTAACTTCCTGCTGTGATTTTGGTTTCTTTATGTCTTCACTGATGAGTACTAGAGAACCCTAAACAAAATATTTGCATTTTCTCACAAGCATGAAAGCAGGGCATTGTTGAGGCTGTTGTCACATTACCACACGTTGTACAGTATGACTGTTTTACTCATTAATAAGTTATTGTTTGTGTGGGCTGTGGGCTCCTCTACAAAGAACACCTCCTCCATATTCATGAAAGGATTGACACAAGCAGCTTCTCATCTCCGATTCACCATGTACCACAGGAATACATCTTTACCTTGCATTTATCTGTGCAATATGTTGACAACATATGATCAATTGTTTCCTTTGTGGGGAGCTGGGTTAGTGGGAGTAGTTTGTGCACTTGTTTAATAATGACTCTAATTGGAAATTCCTCAGCTTTTATCCTCAGAATCCCGATTTAAATAGATCAGTTAAACTTTGTTATTGAATTGAGAAAGACGATCAGCCTGACCCGCTGAGTTACTCCAGCTTTTTGTGTCTATCTTCGGTTGAAACCAGCATTTGCAGTTTCTTCCTACACAAAACTCCCAGGGAACCCTCTTACATTTAAGATTTATCTGGATATAATTTACTGAATTTAAAAAGCAGGAGATTATTGCATGCATTTTCAAAAACAGCCCAAAAGCTCTGCATGTTAGTTTAGTTTAGCTTACAGATACAGCGCGGAAACAATTGACTCTTTTGAGGGGAGTTGGTTTAGTGAGTGTGGGTTACGGACTTGTCCAACAATGACTTTAATTGGAAATTCCTCTGCTTTCATCCTCGGAATACCGATTTATGGAAGGTAGACACAAAAAGCTGGAGTAACTCAGCGGGTCAGGCAGCATCTCTGGAGAGAAGGAATGGGAGATGTTTCAGGTCGAGATCCTTCTTCAGACCGAATTATGGATGTGGATCACATGGCAGGCGGAGGACATTAATTTAACTTGGCATCATGCTCGGCACGGATATTGTCGGCTGAGGGGCCTGTCCCTGTGTTGTACTGTTTAGTGTTCTTGGATCCATCCATGCTGCAGTCTTCATGAATATATTTTGAACACATACACCATATCCCCTCTATTACTGAGTTGTTCCTAGGAACTTACCTGTCGAGTTGTTCTCATTCCCCTAATGCTGGCAAACTGACACTAAAGCACAAAGGCAGTTTTTGGAGCACCAAGTTGGAGCAATTCCAAGCACCCCAGATATGTTGCTGTATCGTGTCCATTTTCTAGCTTCAGGGCAATTTCCCTCCGTCTCATGCCAACTTTCCAGCAGCACCAACATCTTTAATGAGAGGTCAGGCCGCGGAGAAAATGGGTTCACTGCAATCAATGCTGAAAACTTCTGGCAGCGATCAGGAGGTAAAACGGGAACTATCGATCCGCATGCGAGCAATTACTGATGAAAGAGAGGGCATCTCAGAGCTACGATTAAAATGTACCAGTGAACAAAACCGATACAGAAAATTGAACAATATCTGTCATAATAAACTTCAGGTGTTCATTCCTAGACTCAAAATAGAACACAATTAGCATTCATCTACAATATCAAATAACGAATTGTGATTCATAAGCAGATCATTTTTGTTCCTAACCATTTGCAAACTTTTTATTTTAGTTTTTTTTTAAAGAGAGATATAGCATGGGAACAGGCTTTTTGGCCCACCGAGTCCATGCCGACCATCGATCACCCGTTCACTGGTTCTATATGATCTCACTTTCTCATCCACTCCCTGCACACTGGGGGCAATTTTACCATGGGTCAATTAATCCCCAAACACGCACGTCTGTGGGATGTGGGAGGAAACCGGAGAATCTGGAGAAAGCCCACTTGGTCACAGGGAGAACGTGCAAACTTCATACAGACAGCACCCGAGGTCAGGATCGAACCTGGGTCTCTGGTGCTGCGAAACTCTACAGCCAAACCAATCTTTGGGTCCTACAAAAAGGGCATCAAGTTTGGGGGCTGCAGGTATATTTTGCCCTGATGGAGAGCTAAAGTGCATCTCATCCTACAACAGGCTCTGAGTTATTATGGAGACCTTCTCTCCATTTTAGGGGGTTTTTCGGATTAATATTCAAGTAACATGTGGTGGATCATCCTTCTCTGACAGGCTTTCCTTTTGCCATCTGAGAGATGAATACATTATGTAAAAAAGGAAAAAATAGGCTTGGATTCACACATTAGCTTTTACAATACGATACCATATAACTTTATTTAGCCCAGGAGGGGAATTTGCTATGGAGTCCCAAAGCAAAGTGCAGTCACTATGATACACCAACCTACAATATACTTGAGGAAATGGGGAAGTCAAATTACATATCACAGGCAGCCACAAACAGCAGGAAATATGTCTATCCAAATCACGATGTTGAGAAAGGATTGAAAGAACAGCAAGATAACTCTACTGTTATTCCACAGATGATGAGGTGGGATATGCTGTTCTATTTGTAAGTCAAAAGTAGCCTGATTTAACATTCTGACAATGCCTCCATTTGTGTTCAACTGTCTCAATCCTGCACTGGAGCATCAAACCCTAGATCAAATGGTTTTAGAAGGTAGAAGAGTACAGCGCAGGAACAGGCCCTTCAGCCACCTATGGCCACACCGAACAAGATGATGAATGAAACTAATGCTCTGCACATTCTCTGCACATCCAAGTGCTATCGAAAAGATTGTTAAGGGTTTGGACACAGTAGAGGCAGGAAACATGTGTTCCCGATGTTGGGGGAGTCCAGAACCAGGGGCCACAGTTTAAGAATAAGGAGTAAGCCATTTAGAACGGAGGCGAGGAAACACTTTTTCTCACAGAGAGAGTGGTGAGTTTGTGTAATTCTCTGCCTCAGAGGACGGTGGAGGCAGGTTCTCTGGATGCTTTCAAGGGAGAGCTAGATAGGGCTCTTAAAAATAGCGGAGTCAGGGGATATGGGGAGAAGGCGGGAACGGGGTACTGATTGGGGATGATCAGCCATGATCACATTGAATGGCATTGCTGGCTCGAAGGGCCAAATGGCCTACTCCTGCACCTATTGTCTATTGTCTATTGAAAAGCCCCTTAAACACCACTGTCATATTTTCCTCCAGTGTGTTCCAGGCACCCACCGCCTTCTGTGTGAACCAATTTGCCTCGCACATCTTCTTTAAACATTCCTCCTCTCACCTTATAGCTGTGCCCACAAGTCTTTGACATTTCCACCCTGGGAAATAAGTTCTGCCAGTCTACTATGATTCACATAATTTGATAAACTGCTACCAGATCTACCATCAATGGTACTAGAGAAACCAACACATGTGTGTCCAACCTCTCTCTGTCGTTAATACCCCGAATGCAGGCAGTCACCTCCTCTGCACCCTTTCAACTGTCCAGATTTAAACCTGCATTCAGAGACGTGGTCTCAGCTGATATGATCTATAGATGAGATGGGCTTTACCACAAATTGCTAACTTTATAGTCTTTACCAAGTGAGTTTTAAAACTACCATTATCTGGATGATTGCTTTGCAATTGCCATTTCTCCATCATCGATGATTTATGGGCCAAAGGACATATTAAGTGGTTCTGTGTAAAGTAAAGCAGGTCATATTAAAATATCATCATTAAAAAATCTCTAACCTCTACTTTAACAAAACACTATTCCAGAAAATATCATTAAGAGAGCTTGGTTCCTGAATTGGGACAATGGTGTGCAGCGGCAGAGTTACTGCCTCACAGCGCCACAGAACTGGATTTGGCCCTGAACTCGGGTGCTGTCTGTGTGGAGTTTGCACGTTCTCCCTGGGACCACGTGGGTTTCCTCCAGGTGCTCCAGTTCCCTCACACATCCCAAAGTCTGTAGGTGAATTGGCTTCTTCTGTAAATTGCCCCTAGTGTGTAGAGGGTGGATGAGAAAGTTGGTTAACAGAACTAGTGTGAATGGGTGATCGATGGTCGGCAGGGACTCGGTGGGCCGAAGGGCCTGTCCCATTTTGTATCTCATGTTGTGCAATTTGACCAATGCATCACCAATAATATTGTAATCGTTTGCTTGTTCTGCATTCCTTAAAAGCAATTGTTTGTGAAGAATTCCTCATTACCTTGGCTATAATGTGACATAAGTGTACACCTTCCTGCGTTAGCCCAACGAGGCTACTGATTGCTGCTTCGATGTTGTACAGGTTGGTTTCTGTATCTAGCTGATTCACCAGGCTCTGTGAAACAAGACAAAGCGATAATGACTCTCAGTCCTCGTCTCCTGTAAATGTAATGGCGCAATTTCAATGTGTGACTCCCAGCTTCACACACTCAACCCACAGTGTATGTGACCTGTGTCATTGCAGTGTTAACGTGTAGAAAAGCACATGTTACACAAACATCAGGAATAGGTGATGTTTCAGGTCAGAACACTTCTTCAGACTCAGGTTTCTCCGGGGATGCTGCCTGACCCGCCAAATTACTCCAGGTCTACTCTACCTTTACATTTACATGTACATTTACTAGAATGTTGCCTGGGTTTCAACAACTAATTTTTTTATTATGGAAGGAAAGATACAAAACAGCTGGTGTAATGCATTACATTTCCCTCCATTTTGTTTTTTAGATATAACAACAAAGTTACCCTCACCTACCCTCCCTGAACACCCCTTGGCAGCTGATGTGTTCACAAAACAACATATCACAAATACAAATGCACATTTTGACAGCAATAAATCAGAGCATTGAGTATAGAAGCTGGGATGTAATGTTAACATTGTACAAGGCATTGGTGAGACCAAATCTGGAGTATGGTGTACACAATTTTGGTCGCCCAATTATAGGAAGGATGTCAACAAAATAGAGAGAGTACAGAGGAGATTTACTAGAATGTTGCCTGGGTTTCAACAACTAAGTTACAGAGATAGGTTGAATAAGTTAGGTCTTTATTCTCTGGAGCGCAGAAGGTTAAGGGGGGACTTGATAGAGTCTTTAAAATGATGAGAGGGATAGACAGAGTTGATGTGGACAAGCTTTTCCCTTTGAGAATAGGGAAGATTCAAACAAGAGGACATGACTTCAGAATTAAGGGACAGAAGTTTAGGGGTAATATGAGAGGCGGAACTTCTTTACTCAGAGAGTGGTAGCGGTGTGGAATGAGCTTCCAGTGGAAGTGGTGGAGGCAGGTTCATTGGTATCATTTAAAAATAAATTGGATAGGCATATGGATGAGAAGGAATGGAGGGTTATGGTATGAGTGTAGGCAGGTGGAGACTAAGGGAAAAAAGTTGTTCGGCATGGACTTGTAGGGCCGAGATGGCCTGTTTCCGTGCTGTAATTGTTATATGGTTATATGTTATATGGTTACCTTCAGTATAAACCAGCATCTGCAATTCCTTCCTACACAAACATCTTTCTGCTTTCCATGAGGTAACCATTTTGTGGGTATTAAATGTGATTTTTGGCTGGAGTGACCATGGACTGTGGAAGTAGACACCCTGCCTACATCAGTTTATACGCAGTCATACAGCCCTCGCTCTTCACAGTTGCCCCATGTGTTCACAAACAGAGTTGCCTCTCGACCACCCATTAACACTACTGCTGTGTTATCCTACTTTCACATCCTACACACTAGGGGCAATGTATAGAGGCCAATTCATCTACAAATCTGCACGTCTTTGGGATGTGGAAGGAAATCGGAGCCTCCGTAGGAAACCCACAAGGTCACATTGAGAACGTGCAAACTCCACAGAGATGGCACCCGAGGTCAGGATCAAACCCTGGTCTCTGGCGCTGTGAGGCAGCAGTTTTGTGCCACCGTGCCACACTTTTCTGGTCTGCAGATGTGCCAGTCGAATGCCAGCTAAGATAATGAGAGTCTAAAGAAGGGTCCCGACCCATAACGTCATCTGTCCAATTCATCTAAGGATGCTGCCAGGCCTCGAGTTCCACCAGCACTTTGTGTTTGGGGTCATGAGAATGCCTGGCGGATTGTTCAAGGTCATTACAACCCCTTAAGTCCATAGCTGTTCTTACCCGACCTGGGCAAGACCCTGGAAGAAATGGTTATCTTCTACTCTCCAGGTAGGGTGTGGATTGATCTGCAGTTTTGGAAGCTGATACATTGCAGTCAGATCTGGGCATTGATGGAAACATGAGGGTCAAACACGGGTAGTTTGAGTTGTAGACACAAGGAACCGCTGATGCTGGGTTACACCAAAAATAGGCGTAAACGGCTGGATAACACAGCGAGTCAGGCCAGGGCTGTCTTAACAGCATTATAGGCCCCCGGGCAAAGCAGTGCACTGAGCCCCTACACTTCCAGTTTCTTTATGCCGAACCAAATATGCCATCATGCACTTGCAATGTTCTTCTCCGTTTTCATGTTCTACAATACCATTCCACAATACATAGATTAGCATGGGGCCCCTATCCTCGTGGGGCCCTGGGTACTGCAGGGTTCCCAATTATCACGCATTGAGCGTGAGATTCACGCATTTGACAAAATTCTCACGCTCTCACACTGATGATAGAAGTTCTCACGCTCTTGTTTTTTAAATATATAAATAAATAAATAAAGCCACACTCCTCCACACGCATCAATGAGAATAGTTTTCTGTCGGCTGGGTTTCCCGTAAATGAACGAGCAATTGAATTTATTTAAATTGGCAATGTAGAGAAAATTGCTGTGGCTGCGCTCCCCAGGTCACTGACCCTCGCCTCCCACGGACCCCAGCTTGTCACAGACCACCTGGGCCGGCCCGCATTCCCGCGGAGGGAGGGAGAGGGGGAAATGATCCCCGGACATCGCCAAGTCTCTGCTCACTCCGGGTGTTGTCGCCACTTCACTGACAGACACTCTCACACACAACCTAACACACACCCTTACACACACACTGGCACACACTCTTACACACATACTGGCACACACCCTTACACACAACCTAACACACACCCTTACACACACACACAACCTAACACACACCCTTACACACACACTGGCACACACACACACACACACCGGCACACACAAGGTTTAAAGGGATATGGGCCAAATGCTGATAAATGGGACTAGTTTACATGGGGCATCTTGATCTGCATGGACAAGTTGGGATGAAAGGCCTGTTTCCATGCTGTAAGATGATGACACACTGTAGAAAGGGTGCAATTGCTCTGGAGAGGATCCAAGGGCGATTTACGAACCTATTGGCAAAGCTGGAATTTTTTTTCACTTTGAAGAAAGATTGTATAACTGGGATTGTATTCGCTGCAGTAACGGAGGTGAGGAAAATACTTAGTTGAGGTGAATAATATTATGAGAATTTGACCTATTTCGCTTAACAAAGAGTGTAGGAAGGAACTGGTTTAAACTGAAGATAGACACTAAAAGCTGGAATAACTCAGCAGGACAGGCAGCATCTCTGGAGAGAAAGAATGGTGATGTTTCGGGAAGAGACCTTCAGACTGAAGAGGTTGAAAACCAGCCATAAAACACAATGACTGGAGATATGTGTTATCCAACTAAGGGCAGAAATCAGGATCATGTGTTCATCTTTATTGACGTGACACCATAATAAATATATTACAGAAAAAATAATTTAATGGGGTGGCACGGTGGCGCAGCAGTAGAGTTGCATTACAGCACCACAGACCCAGATTTGACCCTCACTACGGGTGCTGTCTGTACAGTATTTGTACATTCTCCTTATTACCACATGGTTTTCTCCGGATATTCCGGTTTCTCCCACATCCGAAAGAAGTGCAGGTTTGTAGGTTATATGGCTTCTGTAAATTGTCCCAGGCATGTAGGATACATGTAGGATACAACTGGTGTATGGTAGATTGCTGGTCGGCGTGGACTTGGTGGGCCGAAGGGCCTGTTTCCATATATATATTTTACATATATAAATATCTTCATTTCAATAAATCATATATGGTTGAATATGTGGCATTATTTTCGTCTTGTTTCTGTAGTCAAAGGGTAAGGTTGCTTGATTTATTTGTGCAGAACAGTGATGGAAGTCCGACACCTCTTGCCTTGTTTCTATGTTTTTGTTTCTCTATATCTATGCATAACAGCATGAATTATAATCTGATTTCCATACATGAATAAACTAAGGTAATTCATGTGCTGCACATGTTGATCAGAGCCTGGCTCTACTGTGGAATGTAATTTAGCCTAACCTTATTCGTACCTAATCCAATTTTAAGCATAAATGTTGCATTCAAGTGTAAGTTAAAAGACTCACTACAGTATGCACTAGATTGCACAATTTCAAGCTGAAAAATGGAAAATCTCCCTACCGTGGGGGTGGGGGGGGGGGGGGACACCCCCCTTCCACACCCCACACCCTCCCCGCCTAAGTCGCTACTCTCCCTCGTAATTTCTCACTCTCAACCCTCACCCAATGTTAGCAGCACTGCCCAGTGTGCCCATGCGTTAAGACAGCCCTGAATCAGGCAACATATCAGGAGAACATGGGTAGATGATGTTTTGGTTCGGGTCTCTTCAATTTAAGATGGTCTTGCAAACTCTCAACAGGACTGGAACAAAGACCAGCAGTTGTTTCAGAGATTGAAGGGTTTTCTGGGAGTTTGGTTCAGAGAATCAGTGTGGGAGGAGAGGGTAAAGAAAGTTCCTGGAACTTTAACACTCAAGGTGTTTACACCATCATAATAAACCGGCTGGTTAAATAATTCTTTTTGAAACTGTTTTGCAGCCTCCCCCGTGAGACTATATGTACGTCACCCTATAGTTTTATGCTGTTGGCTTTAAAGGAGCATATTACATTAGATCAGAAATCACAAAATAAAGAACAGTCTCGTCAATTATACTGTGAAACACTTGCCTTTATCCAAGACCAAGCTGCAGTATATGAAGAATTAATGCCCACTGGCTGGCTGCTAAACATCTATAAATTAAAGTGGCTCAATCCAGTTTGTTACCCTGCAGTTAAAGTGATGAGGGACTAGAATTGCATTTGATAAATTGATTACTCAAATATCAGGAACAAAGATCTAATCTATTGAATTTTATTCTGCCTAATACACTGAGACCTTATAGTTTCAACTCAGGGATCAAGTGTGTGCCATAAATAAATAAAACCTGAAAATATTTAGATCCAATCTTTCAAATCCGGGAAAAAATAAGTGGGAATAAACAGAGGCTGCCGGATTATTCCCACTGATCTCGTGTGTGGAATGTGCAAATCATTTAGTAATTGTAGAAAGCAAATGTTATGTTCTGGTATATTAACAGGATGTACAGTGTCTATAGATCAGACTGAAGCTGTTCCCATCACACTTGCAGTTGGTGTATACTGGAAATCCATTCTGCATTGATCCTTCAACTTATTCCAATGATTTTTCGATATTTAATTGAGCGAATACAGATGTTGCCCCTGGCACTAAGCCTCAAAAACAATGATCTACTTTGAAAAGCAGTGAGTTTTATTCTGCATTCGAATCTGATCGCGACTCTATGTAAGTACAACTGTCGTATCAATCAGTTACTGTTTACGTGATGTAGGCTGACAGCATTGGTGATCAAGATACCAAAATAAATGCTTGCTCTTTAATTGATAAGGGAAATATAATATCCACCCAAACAGACTGGCGGGGAATTTATCTAAAAGCACACACATCTGCATGAATGCAGCATCTCCCGTGGACTCGAATATAGAAGCAAAGAGGTCCTTCTGCAGTTGGACAGAGCCCTCGTGAGACCACACCTGGAGTATTGCGTGCAGTTTTGGTCCCCTAATTTGAGGAAGGACATTCTTGCTATTGAGGGAGTGCAGCCTGGGTTTACAAGGTTAATTCCCGGGATGGCGGGACTGTCATATGCTGAGAGAATGGAGCAGCTGGGCTTGCACACTCTGGAGTTTAGAAGGATGAGAAGATATCTCATTGAAACATATAAGATTGTTAAGCGTTTGGACACGCTAGAGGCATGAAACATGTTCCCGATGTTGTGAGAGTCCAGAACCAGGGGCCACAGTTTAAGAATAAGGAGTAAGCCATTTAGAACAGAGACGAGGAAACACTTTTTCTCACAGAGAATGGTGAGTCTGAGGAATTCTCTGCCTCAGAGGGGGGTGGAGACTGGTTCTCTGGATGCTTTCAAGAGAGAGCTAGATAGGGCTCCTAAAGATAGCAGAGTCAGGGGATATGGGAGAAGGCAGGAATGGGGTACTGATTGGGGATGATCAGCCATGATCACATTGAATGGCGGTGCTGGCTCGAAGGGTCGAATGGTCTACTCCTGCACCTATTGTCTATTGTCTATTGTCTATTGACTGACGTGATGTATGGTGGGACTAGCTTGCAAGGCTCCCATTTCCTTGTGGTTCTGGGTGTGTACAGGCAATGAATGAGTCAGAACTGCATTCATAATAGGTTGGGCTGACTGATACCACTGCAACTTAGTTCTATTAGTGCTGGAGTAACTCAGCAGCATCTGTGGAGAACATGGATAGGTAATGTTTTGGATCGGGACCCTTCTTCAGACTGAAACTTCAACCGGAAATGTCACCCATCCATGTTTCCCAGAGATGCTGCCTGACCTGCTGAGTTACTCCAGCTTGTAATGTCTACCTTTGATCGGACAGTCTAAATGTTTGTCACTCTTTTTCAATGAGATTGTACCCTTTTGTCGTCTAGTAAACACAAATAGCGGATTGGGATAATCCTGTAATCATTCCCAAATTTCTCATGTGCCACACGGTTTGTACAGCGAATGCAAGGAATAAAAGTCAGCATCTTGCCTGTGTAATGAAGTCGGAGCAATTACAAGAGGCAGTGTTTGAAAAGATCCCCTGGAGGCATTTGACAAAGCTCAGGAGTACTTTATGTCTAACTCAGTATCGTACTGTATCCCACACTGATGGGTGTTTATTCAATATATCAATTTTAGCTAACCTTCTCAACTAGGACATCGTAAAGTGGCCAATAAATCTGGGCAGAGGTATTTGTCTAGACATTAAAAAGGACCTAAGATTAATTTACCCAATATATAATTGTGTGAAACCTCAGGAAAATCTACAAAACTAAAAGGAGCAATTGTTAAAGGGGAATAGAATCATTGAAACAGAATGTCAGGAGTGCTTCATTGTCTTGTATGTGAACAAGGACATTGTTACTTGCTGCAGCAACAGGTCCATAAATAGAATAACACACCGATTATATGTAATAATCCACAATACAATAAATTAATAATTGTAATACCAGATTGTAGATGTGAACCAGTCCATCACACTGACCAGATCTCCCTCCATTGACACCATCAACAACTTCATGCTGCCTTGGGAACGCAGCCAACATAATCAAAGACTTGACCTACCCCGGTCATTCCTTCTTCTCCCCGCTCCCATCTGGCAGAAGGTACAGAAGCTTGAAAGTGTTCACCCCTAGAGTCAGGAACAGCTTCTTCCCCTCCATTATCAGGCTTCCGAATGGTCTTTCCAAAAGCTATGGTACTGTCCGATTCACCTCGACCCCATTGCGGACATTGGACTTTGTCTCTGGAACTGATGCGCTGCAATGCTGAGAACTATATTCTGCACTCTGTATCTTCCCCTTTGCTCCAGCTATTGTACTGGAATTTGACTAGTTTCTACTCAGCGGCTGTGGAAAATATCTTGTCCGGAAACATTACCATCTGGTTTGGGAATTTCTCTGCCCAGGACAAGAAGGCTCTGCAGAGAGTAGTGCATTCGGCCGAACGCACTATGGGAATTTCCCTTGCCCCCCTGTAGGAACTATACATCAGGAAGTGCAACTCCAGGGCCAATAAAATCATGGGAGACCCCTTCCACCTTTGCAATGGACTGTTCTAGCTGCTACAGTCAGGCAAACACTGTGAGAACGGAGAAGTTGAGAAGAAGTTTCTTCCCAGAGGCCATTCGGACTGTAAACTCCTATCTCACCAGGGACTAACTCCTGAGCCACTTGTAGTCTAAATGTCTGTCACTCTTTTTCAATGAGATTGTACCCTTTGTTAGTAAATGACAAATAGCGGATTGGGATAATCCTGTAATCCTAGTTTTTCTGGTTGCGCCCACACGGTTTGTACAGCGAATGCAAGTTTGAGTTTGTCAGCATGCTTGCATTGTAATAAAGTCGAGAGCATTGCCATTACAAGAGGCAGTGTTTGAAAAGATGACCCCTGGATTATGTACAGTTGACAAAGTTCAAGGAAAACTTATGTCTTAACTGACCTGGGACTGTACAGCCCACATGGATGTTTGTTTCCCAATCCAAAGGCAGCAGGATGAACAGAACATCATCACGACACATTGACTGAGTGGAGACTAAACATTCCGTGGCACAGGTCCTGAACATTAGACTTTTAAAAAGGACTAAGATTAATTTACCCAATATATAATTGTGTGAAACCTCAGGAAAATCTACAAAACTAAAAGGAGCAATTGTTAAAGGGGAATAGAATCATTGAAACAGAATGTCAGGAGTGCTTCATTGTCTTGTATGTGAACAAGGACATTGTTACTTGCTGCAACAACAGGTCCATAAATAGAATAACACACCGATTATATGTAATAATCCACAATACAATAAATTAATAATTGTAATACCAGGTTGTAGATGTGGACCAGTCCATCATACTGACCAGATCTCCCTCCATTGACACCATCTACAGCTTCATGCTGCCTTGGGAACGCAGCCAACATAATCAAAGACTTGACCTACCCCGGTCATTCCTTCTTCTCCCCGCTCCCATCTGCCAGAAGGTACAGAAGCTTGAAAGTGTGCACCCCTAGAGTCAGGAACAGCTTCTTCCCCTCCATTATCAGGCTTCCGAATGGTCCTTCCAAAAGCTATGGTACTGTCCGATTCACCTCGACCCCATTGCGGACATTGGACTTTGTCTCTGGAACTGATGCGCTGCAATGCTGAGATCTATGTTCTGCACTCTGTATCTTCCCCTTTGCTCCAGCTATTGTACTGGAGTTTGACTAGTTTCTACTCAGCGGCTGTGGAAAATATCTTGTCCGGAAATATTACAATCTGGTTTGGGAATTTCTCTGCCCAGGACAAGAAGGCTATACATCAGGAGGTGCAACTCCAGTGCCAATAAAATCATGGGAGACCCCTTCCACCCCAGCAACGGACTGTTCTAGCAGCTACAAACAGGCAAATGGTTCTGCAATTGACATGCTGTGAGACCGTTCCCGTTCAGACACACAGCAAATTTCAGAGGACATTCGGACAGTGTAAACTTTGGAAACCATACCTAACTTTAGGTCTACGACCTACCTTTTTTTTTAGGGAAACTCTATTTAAACCTTTGTCCTTCAAAGACCCAATTTCCTTTGCCGTCTCAGAATTAGTGTGTTTGGGGATTCATTCTGAGTTGCAAGTATTGTTTGCACAATTTAGAAGATAAAACTTTTTGGAAGGAACTGCAGAGCATTGCCGGTTTACACTGCAGGTAGACTTAAAATGTGTATGTGAGTCACTCAACTTGACTTGACAGTAATTATGAATAGTACATCGTTACAGGTCGACAATAATAAAACTAGTCTGAATGACCTGGGAGGGATACAGCATGAATGGACGACAAAGTCTTCCCATTCCAAAGCAGAATGCAAAGGATGAACAGAACATCATCCACGCCACCTTGACTGACTGGAGACTCCGACATTCCGTGGTACAGCTCCACAACATTCCACTTGGAAACTGCATCTGGTATTAATAGCCATTGTACTCAGATGCTGAACAGTAACTATTCGGCGATGGATGGCACTGGGCCCACCCTCTGTACTGCGTGGTTTGCAGGGCCCGACTAGGACTATCTGGGCCCAATTCGAAAAGGGTGGAGACGGGGCCCCTACTTTACAAAACAAAAATGTATGTATCCCTCTACAAACATTCATGGCCGTTAAATTCAGTGATCTTTCACATGATTTCTCAGTGTAGTAAAGCTCAATATCCGAACCAATTTCGCGACCCGAAACACACCGTTTCATTGATCTCCGTGAGCATTTGACCCGCTACCAGAGTTACTCCAAAACAGTTCATATCTAAAAATTTCACGATCAACGAACCAGATAGCAGTTGGACGCAGTCATAGAAACATAGAAAATAGGTGCAGGAGTAGACCATTCGGCCCTTCGAGCCTGCACCGCCATTCAATATGATCATGGCATGCTCCAACTCGGTATCCTGTTAGTGAATGGGAAAACACGCACTTTTACACCGGTAAAATGTCCTGCAAAACGACGCGCAGATTTTGACAGCAATTTAACGTGCCACTCGGGGTTCCGTGAGGCACAGTTACCTAAATTTACAGCCTAAAAAAAGATTGAAACTAAGGTAAAATCAAGTGGGATTTGTTGGCTGCCAATCTTAGCGGGCGTGAACAGTGGACCTTTTTGGAGATTTAAAGGTCCAAAATATTGGGAATTATCGCGTTTGCTCGCTGAATTTCATCAAAAGTAAGGTATTGACTTTTTTATCGTTAGACATTTGTTATATGAGAAGTTTTAAAAGTGAAAAATCCTGTAAAATTGCAAAACGCCATGGTTAACAGGTAGGTCTTTAACCTGCAAAATGAAAACGCCTCTGAAGCTACATAAACCATTTACAATAATGGTAAATTATCTGTGCGTCTTTGAAATAAATTTTACTCAGATTCGACGATGAATGGCAATAATTGTTCAGCTGTCATATTGGACAAAACGGGTAGGAAGGAACTGCAGATTATTTCCCAAATATATTTCTCATGCTGTTCTTGAGTAAAGCTGGACATGCACATTCAAAAAACTATTATTTATTTATTTCTTTATCATCGAATACATTCCATGCTGCAGGCTTGTCTGTTATTAGATGATAAAGAAATAAATAAATAAGTAGTTTGGGTGAATGTGCATGTGCAGGCTTTAAACAAGAAACATTGAGAAATATATTTTGGAAAATAATAAAATGTCCTAATTTTGTCCAACTGACAGCTGACAATTATCCCATTCCTTAGCTTGCATCTGAGTAAAATTTATTTCAAAATGCATTGATAGTTTACCATTATTTAAATGGTAAATGTAGCTTCAGAAGCGTTTTCATTTTGCATGTTAAAACCCACCTGAGAACCATGGGCGATTTTGCAATTTTACTGAGGGATTTTTCACTTTTAAAACTTCTCATATAACAAATGAATAAAGATAAAAAAGTCAATAATGCCTTACTTTTGATGAAATTCAGCGAGCAAACGCGATAATTCCCGATATTTTGGACCTTTAAATCTCCACGGCAAATGTCCGCTGTTCACTTCCGCTGGATTGGCACCTTCAGCTCCCTCTTGAATTTACCTTAGTTTCTATCTTTTTTTTGGGCTGTAAATTTAGGTAGCTGTGCCTCACGGTCACCCCGACTGGCACAATAAATTGCAGCTCAAAAACTGGCCGTTTTCGATGTTTTTAACGGGTGTGAAAGTGCGTGTTTTCCCATTCACTAACATGTACCGGAAGTGTAGCATGTCCTCCACTTCAAATTTTCGGTCACGTGGGTGCGGATCTACGCTCCAGTGACCTTTCGCGAAATCACCCTATAGTCGGCATAAACCAGCATCTGCTATCCCTTTCTACACAGTACAAAGTTGGAGTTCCCTCCGCAAACATTCATGGACGTTAGGGCAACTTATTCTATCCAGACAGGGAGTGGTAGTATTGTGCTGGAAAGAGATACCAAGGGATACGGAGCTGTTGTGGTAAATGGTGGAAGTCAGCCTTGATCTATTGGGATGGCGGGGCAGGGTTTAGTGGCTGACCCATTAACGCCTTTGTCTTTTGGCAGCTTTACTGCATTGCCATTGAATGTGACTTTGCCTCCTTAACTTGGGAGAGAGACAATATCACATTGAAAGTAAACTTTAGCGAGAAACAATCTAGAGTTGGTTCAAGTGCTCTGGAAAGCGTTAAATGCTTGTTTTTTTGGCGAAGCTTGAAATTCTGGAAAGCCATTCATTACTTTAAAAGAACCAGTGGCTAGGCAAGCCGTCTACTGAAGTGTATGGGCTCCTAGTCTAACAATAAATATTCACCGCAGTGTGAAGAAGGCAAAGACACAAATGCATTGTATTACGATGACGCGAGTCAACAGGCAATAGACAACAGGTGCAGGAGTAGAGACCATTCGGCCCCTTCGGGCCAGAACCGCCATTCAATGTGATCATGGCTGATCATCCACATTCAGTACCCCGTTCCTGCCTTCTCCCCATATCCCCTGACTCCGCTATCTTTACGAGCTCTATTTAACTCTCTCTTGAAAGCAGATAGAGCTCTTAAAGATAGCGGAGTCAGAGGATATGGAGAAGGCAGGAACAGGGTACAACTCAGCGGGCAGGCAGCATCTCTGGGCCGGTGGCGGGCTCCATGCACAGCTGTATATCCTGACCAAAGATCTTTGATCCTGACCCCCCCACCCACAACCCAGTTGATTGTCGATTTGTCAACCGCTAAACGTCAATGATTCCGGGAATGCTGAGGCGACAGGGTGAGAGAGGGGGAGTGGGAGAGCTAGAGAGAGACGAGATGGGGAGCGGGAGAGAGCGAAAGACAGAGAGACACAACGTGGGTCGGTAGGTGAATGACTAGCCTGCACACCAAGAAGAAGCCTATGCTCACGGTTCGGGGCCCTCACTCATGATGATGAGTTTAAAGAAATTCTCAATGTGTCATCAATGCATCGGTCTACGTTCCTCAGTAAATGTAGTTGTGTTTTAAACACGTATTTTTGACGCCGCGTGAATTTTATTCAAAGGAACACGGTGTCATTAATACTTGTTCAAAACACAATAACATTTATTGAGGAATGTGGATGGGATGCATTGATGACATTGCATAACAACGTGTTAACTACTTGATGTTAAGAAGTGCTAACAGTACTAGTTAACAAATCGTTTGTGTCTGATGGCCGTGCAGCGGTTGTTCTACGTATTCGTTTAAAATAAAATCCGGATGGCGAATTAAAAAAAAATCTTTATTTAACAAAGAGAATTCGCATTTCCGTAGGAACATTAGTGCGGGGCCCCCCCTTAGGCGCGGGGCCCAATTGGTCGCAATCGGTCAAATCGGCTTAAGGCCGGCCCTGCGTGGTTGAATTGTCTATCAATATTCGCAACTCCACCTGAAAACTCACTTGAAAGAGGATTCAAGCGGCAAAATTTGAGTGCAGCAACAGGAGACGGAAGATGGATATTGTCTAAGTTAACCAAAAACTATTCGACACCGGCAGAAATCAAACCAGATAGTAACAGAGAAAGCCAATTGATTTTTAACACGGACAATCTAGATAACAAGGGCAACTGTGTATCCAGCTGGTAAGAGAATTAAGTGTTATATGACTTCAATCTAAAGTATTAAGTGGCTTTCACTTTTACTCATTCTTGAGGTGTTAACCAGAAAAGAACATTCAGATCACAAAACAAAGTGCTGGAGTAACTCAGTGGGTCAGGCAGCATCTGTGGAAAACATGGAGAGGTGCCGTCTTAAATTGGACCTTTCTTTCAGACTGAAGAAGGGTTCCAATCTGAAACGTCACCTGTCCTAGTCTGAAGAAGTGACTTGAAAGGTCAGTGTTCTCCAGAGATGCCGCCTGATTCCTTGAGTTACTCCAGGACTTTGTGCCTTTATTTTCAAATAAGCCAGCATCTGCAGTTCCCTATGGCTCCAAGAATGTGTAGGCGTTCATTATCCAGGTGTGCAAAGGGGACTTTGATAAAGTAAGTGTCCTGTCAACTGCTTACCATTCTACAGCATCATGGAATCTTTTTATCCCACAATATTAGCATTGTTATCTGCAATGGGAATAAAGTTGAGGCAAGATGTCTCATCTCCACCTCTGTAGCCATTAATGGCAATCAGGATATCAGGATGTAATGTCCCTCTGTCATTGATTCCTTTCAGAGAGAGGCTAAATGCAAATTGGAGGAACAGCATCTCATATTTTGCTTGCACAGCTTACAAACCAGTGGTATGAATATTGATTACTCTAACTTCAATTAGACCCTGCACTCCCTTTCTCTCCATCCCTCCCCCACCCAAGTCAAACCTTCTCGTTCTCACCTAGCAAACAGCTACCAACGGCCTTTTTTACATATATTTCATTAATTTGTTCTATATCTCTCTACATCACCGTCTAATGTCTCATTTCCCTTTCCCCTGACTCTCAGTCTGAAGAAGAGTCTCGACCCAAAACATCACCCATTCCTTCTCTCCAGAGATGCTGCCTGTTCCGCCAAGTTACTCCAGCATTTTGTGTCTATCTGCAGTTTAACCAGCATCTGCAGTTCCTTTCTACACATTGGAATGTATAGCATCAGAACAGGCCCATCTGCCCGCAATGTCTGTGACGAACACCTTAACAAAAAGAAAGCAACCATCACGGCAGAAGCACATCACTTGCATCTTAAAAAGCCCACTGAAAGATTGCTCATTTGGGCAGCAAATAGATGCGTTGAATTACAAAATAAATAATTCTAATGAGTAGGAAGGAACTGCAGATGATGCTGGTTTACACTGAAGATAGGCACAAAATCCTGGAGTAACTCAGCGGGACAGGCAGCATCTATGGAAAGAATGACTAGGTGATGTTTCTGGTTGAGACCCTTCTTCAGAAACGAGTCACTCCAACATTTTGTTTCTATCTTCAATAATTCTAATGATCCATATGTAAAGTAATAATCAGATTACTTACAAGATGCATATTAATTTCATCTCTAACAATGGATTTTATTTTTAAAACAGTATAGCAACAGTAAACTGATTTTTCTCATATTCCAATAAGCTCTGATCTATGCCTCAGCTTTACCTTGTCAACATGAGACACTAGAAGTGTCACTGCCTTGCTTAAAGATTAAAGAAGCCTTTTTAAATGAATCATTTTAAAATTAAGTTGCAGTCTAATGAAGTGCCAAGCTGTCCTCATTTAATATAAAGATTATATTGAACGTTGTAATGTGAGATTCACAGTGGGAGTAACCTGTCATATTTGTAATATTTGTAACCTGTAATATTTGTTCAATTTCTCTCTCATATTGGTTATAACTCCCTTACTAAATTATTCAGAAACCAAACCAGGAAATGTTGGAGGCACAGCAGATCAAGCTGCCTCTGTGAAGGGATGTCCAGTTAATGGCCTTGCATAGTCCTAGATTCATATAGCACAGAAACAAGCCCTTCAGCCAACCAAGCCCATGCCTACCAAATTGGCCTTGTGAGCTAGTCTTATTTTCACTGTATTTGTCCCACAGCCCTCTAAACCCTTCCTATCCATATGGCAATGCAAATTTCCTTTGAAAGGCATAATAATATCCATTGCTCTAGTTTCCTCTGGCATCTTATTCCAAATACAGATTACCTCAAAGTGAAGGCAATCATACCAAACGCCATCACCACCTCCCCAACTATTGTGTGCAATTTTGGTTTCTTAATTTGAGGATGGACATTCTTACTATTGAGGGAGTGCAGTGTAGGTTCACCCGGTTAATTCCCGGGATGGCGGGACTGACATATGATGAAAGACTGGATCGAGTGGGCTTATTTTCACTGGAATTTAGAAGGATGAGAGTATATCTTATAGAAACGAATACAATTCTTAAGGGATTGGACAGGCTAAATGCAGGAACAATGTTCCCAATGTTGGGGGTCGAGAACTAGTGGTTTTAAGAATAAGAGGTAGGCCATTTAGGACTGAGATGAGGAAAAACATTTTCACCCAGAGAATTGGGAATCTGTGGAATTCTCTGCCACAGAAGGCAGTGGAGGCCGACTCACTGGATGTTTTCAAGAGTTAGATATAGCTCTTAGGGCTAATGGAAACAAGGAATATGGGGAGAAAGCAGGAACGGGGATACTGCCTTTGAACGATCAGCGATGATCATATTGAATGGCGGTGCTGGCTCGAAGGGGCGAATGGCCTACTGCTGCACCTATTTTTCTATATTTCTATGTTTCCCAGTGAATGCAATCATGCCAAATGCCATCTCCACCTTACTGGCCACCCGATTCTAGCAACCTGCAATATTTCGAGGTAATAATAGCAGATACTAATGGGCCTGTCCCACTTAGGTGACTTTTTAGGCAACTGCAGGAGACTACGCAGTCGCCACATGTCGCCACATGTTTGCGGGTGGTTGCCGGGGAGTCGCCTTCATAGTCGTGAGGACTTCCCGCATTCTGGGAACTAGTCGCGGCCTCATTATGGTCGCCGTGAATTTTTCAACATGTTGGAAAATTAGCAGCGACCAGAATGAAGCCTCCATGGAGAGTAGCGAGAATTCTCGTGCCGTAGGTGCAGTGGTAGTGGGTCGCCAGGAGGTCGGAGGTTGTCGTAGGTTCTCGTAGGTTGTAGCTGGTGCGGACCGGTGAATTTCATTGGCTCATTGGGAAAAAAAATGTAACCAGTAGTTTTCAGAACCAAGGATAACCGACCAGTAATGTTAATGTCCGCCAAGCTTCACAGTGTATCTCTGGCTTCTTAAAAGTTGTCTCCGCTCTTCCTCCCCCCTTCTCCCCCCTCTTTTAAAGGACTTACGTGACCCTTCCCGTACACTGTACTTTCACCGTCTTAATTACATCGCCAACCTTCCTGTTCATCGCGGTGTGTGTCTGTATCACTTTGGCTTTGGACCGTGTGAATTTCACTCAGACAGCGCTCCCCCCACTTGTCCTGTCCCCCACCTACATAATGGTCTGGTGAAGGAAGCGATGTGTGTGTGTGTGTTCCACTCTGACAGTCGCTGGCAGTCGCCTGAAAAATTGCCCGTGGGACAGACCTATTAGCAACCTGAATGCCTGCCTACCACATACTGTTCTCCTGTTCCTCATTAACACGATCTGTGAATTGGCTTCATGTAGGATCAACTAGACTTAGCATCCCATATCCCTCTTGCACTGGGGAGATTTTGAATAACCTCCAGGTCTGTGCTTACCCACTATTGTTATTAAATATAATTATATTAAATACTCCTGATTATTACATGAAATACATAAAAAATGTGTTCCTTCAATACACCTTCCATGTTCTGGAAGGCAGAATTCATATTGTAAAACCATACCAGAAAAGTTGGCTGTACTCGCTAGAATTTAGAAGATTGCGAGAGGATCTTATAGAAACGTACAAAATTCTTAAGGGGTTGATTCAGATTCAGATTCAGATTCAATTTTAATTGTCATTGTCAGTGTACAGGCTAGATGCAGCAAGATTGTTCCCGATGTTGGGGAAGTCCAGAACAAGGGGTCACAGTTTAAGGATAAGGGGGAAATCTTTTAGGACCGAGATGAGAAAAACATTTTTCACACAGAGAGTGGTGAATCTCTGGAATTCTCAGCCACAGAAGGTAGTTGAGTCCAGTTCATTGGCTATATTTAAGAGGGAGTTAGATGTGGCCCTTGTGGCTAAAGGGATCAGGGGGTATGGAGAGAAGGCAGGTACAGGATACTGAGTTGGATGATCAGCCACGATCATAATGAATGGCGGTGCAGGCTTGAAGGGCCGAATGGCCTACTCCTGCACCTATTTTCTATGTTTCTATGATATATTGGAGGATACACAAATTCACAAAGTGTCGACTTACTGGTCTTTGTTACGGTTTCTTGTGGTAAGGTTAATTGCTGGAAGAAGTGAACTCCCTTTATGAATATCTTTCTTCTGCAAGGCTAATAAGGGTAATTTTTCTTGAGATCACTATTCTTGGATATGCGCATTTGTACTTGCCATTTGAATGTAATATATGGGTATAGTTTGGATATATTACTGGTGTACAATGAGAAGTGAGTCAGCAGCCATTGGTCTGAGTCTATTTGATTCGTGAATCAATTAATAATTTGATGAGATGGCAGAGTATATTGTAGACTATGATGAATTACTGTCAGGGGAAAACCTACCTCGAGTAAATAAATGAGTCTGTGACGCACACCGAAAGAAGTAATGGTGTTGAGGGAGGAGTGGTGACTATTCGGGCAGGGTCAGCGCTAGACATTGCAACACAGGTACAGAGCTCAACATTGGAACACACCTGGGAAGGACAGGAACAGAGATGGATATAAAATGCTGGAGTAACCCAGCGGGACAAGCAGCATCTCTGGAGAGAGGGAATGGGTGACATTTCAGGTCGAGACCCTTCTTCACACTGGGAGTCAGGGAAGAGGGAGTCCAGAGATATGGAAGGGTAAGATGTGAAAATGACAGATCAAAGTAGTCGATGATAAGGAAATGTAGAATGGTTCATTGTTAGCTGAGGGGAAGGTGACAACGCAGCATACAAGAAGGGGAAAGATTTAATAGAAATCTGAAGGGGTAGTTTTTTCACACAAAAGATGGTGGGTGTATAGAACAAGCTGCCAGAGGAGGTAGTTGAAGCAGGGACTATCCCAACGTTTAAGAAACAGTTAGGCAGGTACATGGAGAGGACAGGTTTGAAGGGATATGGAACGAATGCGGGCAGGCTGGACTAGTGTAACTGGGACATGTTGGCCAGTGTGGGCAAGTTGGGCCGAAGGGCCTGTTTCCACGCTGTATCACTCTATGACTCTATAATCAGTAATATTAAATAAGGACAGTAGAACTAGACAGAGCACCAGGATAGGGGAGGGACGGAGTGAGAGGGTATGCAAGGGTTACTTGAAGTTAGAGAAACTAATATTCATACCGCTGGGTTGTAAACTGTTCAAGCGAAATATGAGGCGCTGTTCCTCCAAATTGCATTGGGCCTCATTCTGACAGTGGAGGAGGCCAAGGACAGAAAGGTCAGTGTGGGAATGGGAGGGCGAATTAGGCATTGGAACACACCAGGGAAGGATAGGTACAGAGCTGGACACTGCAACACACCTGGAAAGGTGTATTAAATGAGCAGGTAGACAAAAGTGCTGGAGAAACTCAGCGGGGGCAGCAGCATCTATGGAACGAGGGAAATTGGCAACGTTTCGGGCCGAAACCCTTAAATGAGCAAACTTCAGGGGCCTTGTGGAGACCAATCAGATCTTGGTGTTGCGTTTAATGTCGAAGGACATCTATTGGGTTAGGTTAGTTTAAAGATACAACGAGGAAACAGGCCCTTTGGCCCAACTAATCCATGCCTACCATCGATCATCAGTTCACACTAGTTCCATGTTATCCCACTATTGCATCCACTCCCTACACACACGGGCAATGTACAGAGGGCCAATTAACCTACAAACCCACGCATCTTTGGGATGTGGGGGCAAGACTGGAGCACCTGGCGGAAACCCACGCAGTCATAGAGAGAGCGTGCAAACTCCATACTGACAGCACCGAGGTCGGGATCGAACCTGGGTCTCTGGCACTGAGAGGCAGCAGGTCTACCACTGTGCCGCCCTAGTTATTAGCTAGTGGTTTGGAGACAGGAACTCTTCCCTCTGTGCCCCCAGCCTGATTGCTCTGTGATGAAGGCAGGGAACATTGATCTCTCTGCATGGTGTGGATGTGTTGAAATTGATTCCTGTGCCCTGTGACATTACAAGGTGTTTGCTTTACACATTTCTGAACAAATAACTATTAATCATGCTTTAGAGGAGAGATTTCTGCACCATAATAATTTAAAAACCAAACATCCTAGAAAGCAATTTTGGATATTTTTCATCACATCAATCGCTTCCTGCTGCTAAATGACCGAGTAAAGGTGAGGGTACAACGTGTAGCAAATCAAGCCTGCCTCAGCAATCAATCATATCACATACAACATAGAACAGTACAGCACAGGAAGAGGCCCTTCGGCCCACAATGTCCGTGCCAAACACAATGTTAAACTAATCTCCTCTGCCTGTACGTGATCCATATCCCTCCATTCCCTTGCATAGACATGTGCCTATCCAAAAGCCTCTTAAATGCCATTATTATATTACCCTCCACTACCACCCTTGCAGCATTTTCCAGGCACCTCTCTCTGTGTGATAAACCTGCCCCGCACATCTCCTTTACATTGTTGTCCTTCTCACAATGCCATGCCCTCTAGTTCTTGCTCCCCCTACCCTGAGAAAAGGAGTATGTGCATCCACCCTACCTATTCCTCTGGTGACTTTATGCACCTGTATGAGACCACCCCTTATCTTCCTGCATTCCAAAAAATAAAGTCCTCGCCTGCCCAACTTCTCCCTGTAGCTCAGACCCTTGAGTCCCGGTAACATTCTCCCATATCTTCTCTGCACTCTTTCCAGCTTAATGAGATCTTTGCTACAACTAGGGTGGCCAAAACTGAATACAATCATCCAAGTGTGGCCTCACCAACGTCCTGTACATTGTATAATGTATTAAAGGTAGACAAAATTGCTGGAGAAGCTCAGCGGGTGCAGCAGCATCTATGGAGCGAAGGAAATAAGCAAAGTTTCGGGCCGAAACCCTTCTTCAGACGTGACCCTTCTTCATGCTGCCGCACCCGCTGAGTTTCTCCAGCAATTTTGTCTACCTTCGATTCTCCAGCATCTGCAGTTCCTTCTTGAAGATGTATAATGTATTAACTTCTGTACTCAATTTGCTGACATATGAAGGCCAGCATGCCAAAAGCCTGTTCCCACCCACCTTGTCTACCTGTGACCCCACTTTCAGAGAACTATGGGTCCGTACACCTAGATCCCTCTGCCCGACCATATGTGGCAGACAACATCAGAAGCATTATTGCATCTGTCATAATTAAAGGCAGCCAAGGGTGGATCCGGAGAGAGTAATCATTCTTATCGAGATAAATATACATCACATTTTTGTGAAATACCTCTATATTTACATTTTAAATGTTGCACAACATTATTGACAATAGATGTCTCCAATGACTCTTGCAAACGTCTGTAGATGGACCACAGAAAGCATACTGTTGGGCAGCATCACAGCTTGGCTTGGGAACAGCTCTGCCAAGACATGAAGGAATTGCAGAGTTGTAAATGTAGCCCAGTTGATCACACAGACCAGACTCTCCACCATCGACTCCATCGACACTCCATCGACACTGTCTTGGGAAAGCGACCAACATAGTTCAACACCATTCCAACCCTGGCTGTTCTCTCTTCGCCACTCTCCCACTTATTTCCTTCTCTCCATAGATGTTGTCGCACCCGCTGAGTTTCTCCAGCAATTTTGTCTACCTTCTTCCCATCTATTATCAGGCTTCCGAACACATCCTTCCTCAAGCTAGGGTATTGTTCCCATTTTCCAATCTACCACATTGCAGATATTAGAATATTCTAGTGGAACTGTTACGTTACAATGCGGACAATTATATTCTGCACTCTGGTATCTTTCCTTTCAGGTCTACCTGCTGTACTTGTCTCTACTTGTGTAGACTTGATTGTACTCATGTACAGTATGATCTGATTTTAGACACAAAATGCTGGAGTAACTCAGCGGGACAGGCAGCATCTCTGGAGAGAAGGGATGGGTGACATTTCAGGTCCAGTTTCAAGTTACTCCAGCATTTTGTGTCTATCTTTGGTTCAAACCAGCATCTGCAGTTCCTTCCTGCATGTATGATCTGATTCATTGGGATAGCAAGCCAACAAAAGTCTTTTACTGTATCTGGCAAACTTAAACTAGGTGACAATCATAAACCAATACCTATATTGCTAATGCTCTATTGATTCAGAAATGAGTGGAGATTCTACTATAGAGGAGGTTTAGATTAGTTTAGTTTAGAGATACAGAGCGGAAACAGGCCCTTCGGCCCACCGCGTCCACGCTGACCAACGACCCCCCCGTACACCAGCACTATCCTACACACTAGGGACAGTTTGGAATTTTTACCAAAGCTAATTAACCTACAAACCTGTACATCTTTGGAGTGTGGGAGGAAACCGGAGCACCTGGAGTAAACCCACGCTATCGCGGGGAGAACGTACAAACTACATACAGTCAGCGCCTGTAGTCAGGATCGAACCGGGATTTCTGGTGCTGTAAGGCAGCAACTCTATCGCTGCGCCACCGAGCCACCCAGGTAAGGGCTTAGTGGAGAAAAATTCATCACAATTCAAATTAAAGGGCCTGTCCCACTTGGCGATTTTTTCAGCGACTGTCGGAATCATTGGCTGACATATCAGGTCACCGAAAAAGTCGCGGCGTGATGCGGAGTGATGCGGCGTTGACGCGGCGTGATGACGTATTGACGCGCGATGTCTCCTCAAGTGTCGCAACGTTTTTTTGTCGCCGCTGCATTTTGAAATGTTCAAAATCATTCAGCGATCCTGATACGTCAGTCAATGACGTCTGCAGTCGCCGAAAAAATCGCCGGCAAGTGGGACAGGCCCTTAAAAGTGGTGCTTGAGCTGAATGTATTTATATTGCCTATGAGTCAAAAGGGGAATGTAGCAGGGCTACAGCACGCAATGTGGGACTGACCTTTATCTCGTGGGTGAGCGCAAGTTCCACCATCTGACTGAACGACTGACTGAACGATGCCAATGTTTCGACAATCTCAGCTTTCACAGACGCGAATGTGGCTTCATCGTCATCGTATGTAAAACTGTGCGGAAAGAGTTTGCAAAATTGTTAAATTACAATTTAAATTTTCCAGTGTGATAAAAGGATGGGAAAAACGACCATATTTTCTCAGCAGAAACAAATCAATGAAATAACTCAAGTGGCAGATTTTACTCTAATACAAGAATATTTGCTCTGTAGCACAACGATAAACAAAGCATTAAATATGTACGCCATTCAATATTTATCCTCCTTTGGCTCTTCTTAAATTCCCTCCATTTTATTGCCGTCTGGTGGTTTCAATTTATTTGTTGCAAGGATATGAGCAGCTTTGTCTTTGATCAAAGGACTGCTGGAGGAGAACCTACTTCCTTCTGCAGCTATTCATATCTGGTCAGAAATTCGCGGTCCTTATGCTGATAATATATTTTCTTTTCCACATCGGGTCAGTTTGTGCTGCTCTTCATGCTGCGGTTCTGTAGAGAATCGAGTCCACCTGCTCCTGACTATTGTGCCTTTGCGATGCAAGGCTGGGAGAGAGGTACCCACCCAAAACGTTATCTGTCCCTATCCTGCAGAGGAGCGGGCTGACCTGCTGTGTTACTCCAGCACTTTGTGCTTCAAGAAACACAATTGGGTTCTTTCAACAACATTTGCAAACCTTACCCTGCACATCCCCAATAAATTGTTATCCTCTAACCTATGCCCTCTAGTGTTGGATAGTTCCACCCTGGGGTAAAAGGTTCTGACTGTCGACCCTATCTATGCCTCTCATAATTTTCTATACTGCTATCATCTCCCCTCACCCTCCAATGTTCCTGAGAAAACAATCTATCCAATCTCTCCCTGTAGCTGAAGCCCTCTAATCCAAACAGTATTCTGGTAAACCTACTTTGCACCCTCTTCAAAGACTCCACATCTTTCCTGTAATGGGGCAACCAGAACTGTACACAATAACCCCAAATGCAGCCCAACCATAGTCCTATAGAGTTGCATCATGACTCCCTGACTCTTATATTCAATGCCCCGTGCAATGAAGGCTGGAATACCATATGCCTTCTTTACCACCCTATCTACTTGTGCTGCCACCTTTAGTGAGCTCTGAACTATGGACTGCAAGATGCCTCTGCTCATCAATGCTATTAAGGGTCTTGCCATTTTAACTCTATACTCTCTCTTTACATTCAACCTGCAACACTTCATATTTGCTCAGGTTAAACTCCATCTGCTGTTTCTCAGCCAATTTCTGCAGCATTCTATTCACCTGTAATTCCAGGAAGCTTTGTATTAGTGCTCCGAGATCCCTTTGCTCTTCAACAATCCCCAGGGCCCTACCCTAATGCGAGTCTGAATCTGATGTTGAGGTCTTTTTACAGCAGAAAGCAATGCAGAAACGTTATATTTAAAAACTCAGAAAATGTCAGACTTTGTGCCGACTGTAGTAAACAGAAATGTACCTCTCGGTGATTGCAAACAGTTCTGTGCATTTCTCGATTAAAATCTTCCCAAACTGCAGAGAAATGGACAAGAAATACAACAGTGAGCATAATGAAAAGAATATCACAAGCTATGACAGCTGAGTGCTACTGAATTTGTTCATTTCTAAGCAATCCCTGACTTTACTTTGAATATGTCAACTTTACATTTGCACAATCTGTTACGGGAAATCGCACTCAGTTTAACTTTATTTGGAAGAAACGGAATCAAAGGATCAAGACAATGTTTTTTCACCAATATTTTACAAAAGCTACACCTTTGATCATAATTTTAATTCTCTGAACAATTCTTAGTGTCCACGCCATCTTGTTCGAGACTAAAGCCAGACTGATACTGTATGAGAGGTCGCGGAAGCAGAAAATGCTGGAAACACTCAACAGGTCAGTCAGCAGCTGCGGAGAGAGAAGCGGAGTTAAAGTATAAGGATCTCTCATTGCAGTCTCCAACTTTCTTGTTTTTTTAATCTCAGATTATTAGCATCTGCCATTTTCTTTTGGGTGCGAGATTTGAAAGTGTCATATCTTTCTGCTGAAAATAAGACTCCAATAAGAAATGAACTGGACAATGCCAATGTGAAAGGATCCTGCTGCACCAAATAGTCCATAAACATAGGTTGGTGGTTTACTAGACAGGGGGGGGGTGAAAGCATTCACTAGCAGAAAGGAAATATCACACTGAGATCGGCATAGAGAGCATGCATAATTATGGTTAAGGGTGAGGAGGTCAATTATGAATAAATATGAACAACTTTGACTGATAGATCGCTAATAGATTTGTATTAGAACAATTATAATGCCATTTTTCCACAGGTCTGGATACCCAGACAGCTGGGTATTCGCTGAGCAGTCACAGAGTCATTATGAAGTCACAGACACTATAGGACTGAGCCATATAGACTTAAACAAAAGCTTTTAAACCGAAAGAATATTCATTCTAAGGAAGGAAACAGATTTAGACAAGAACCATGCTTCTGAGTAATTTGATGAAAATCATACTCGTGTAAATGTTGAGAAAGCAAGGGGAAGATTCAAGAAACTGCAGATGCTGGAATCTTGAGCAAAAAAAAAAAGTGCCGGAGGAATTCTGCGGGGACAGGCAGCATCTGTGGAGGGAATGGATGGATAACAGAAGATGGACACAAAAAGCTGGAATAACTCAATGGGTCAGGATGCATCTCTGGAACAAAAGGAATAGGTGTCGTTTTGGGGTTGAGACCCTTCTTCAGACTGAGAGTCAGAGAGACATACACTGTGATAGAGAAATATTGAACAAATGAATGAAAGATATGCAAAAAAGTAACGATGATAAAGGAAACAGGACATTGCTAGCTGTGGGCTCGGTGAAAACAAGTTACAGACAATGAGACTCAACAAGGCGACTTTGAAGCTGGTACAACCACATGGGTGAGGGAGGGACAGAGAGAGGGGATGCAAGGGTTAATAGTAAGATTAAACGAGAACTTACCAGTTTGAAGTTTGATCTTTATTTTATGAGGAGCTACGATGAGGGATTACGTGAAGACCCCGCCAGCACGCATGCGTGACATTCTTCAAAGCAGTGGTGTGAAATCACAGACAACAGTAGATGAATTAAACACAGTAAGATAAGAAGAACTAGAATACCAGTTGACCTTTATGATAGAGGGCGGGAGCGGAGGGCACGTAATCCCTCATCGTAACTCCTCATAAAATAAAGATCAAACTTCAAACTGGTAAATTCTCGTTTAATCTTACTATTTTACTTCGGAGTCACGTGAGTGACTACGTGAAGATTTTAAAGATCTGTGATTTCATGCCGTGGAACGAGTCCATGCTTCACTCACTGCCTTAGTTGAACAGGGGAGGAAGTATGTTATCATATTCAGACATGAATAATGACAATAGTAACCTCCCTCATCCGGGAGGAACTATGAACAGAACTTAACATAGAGTTCGTAAATATCCCCGATCTGGTAATGGGTTAGTACTAAATGTGTGGAAAATTGCTAGATTGACCATCCTGCAACCGCTAGGATGTGGTCCCGCTAACTTCCATAACCCTGCTGCTGAGGTTGTTACAGCCTTGGTGGAGTGATTTGAAATGTCAGTATTTACTCCTGTATAAGCCAGACCCATAACCACCTGAAGATGGTCTGTAGTGATACCTTCTTTTGAGGATAGATGTAACTAACAATATTGCTAGTTCAGAGTCTCTAGGCTCTAGTGATCTAACATGCTGGTGTAGATGTGTGACCATACACAATCGAAGGTTCATGGGATATGTGAACATCTAGTTTGAGATCTGGTGCCCCTGGTCTATACTGCTTGCCTAAGTCATAACATAAGTGTTATTTAGCCTGCAGATATAATCATCCTATCCAGTCAACGTTTATGTAATGACTAGACCTTAGTGCTGCATGCAGGACTATGAGCATAACCACTTATAAGTGAGTTAGCCCAAGGACAGGGATGTAGCTGGAGCCCTTCAGTGAAGCGACGCAGCACAACGTTAACGCCCCATATCTCTGCGTCCCTAGGCCTGGGAGTTTTCGAGTTGCAGATTTCCTTCATAATCTAGAGCTCAGAGGGTGACCCCCCCAGAGTGGATTCTACTCCTCTCAGCCAGTATGATGAAGCACTTAGGTATGGTAGATGGCACTTTAGACATCATGATTTGTCAAGCCCTCATATGAGCCTGAACTACAAGACGTCAGTCATCCGTGCCGAATATGTAATATAATTATAAAACAAACACCTCCCATCTCCTTATGAGGAAATATTGATATTTTTTGGTGCTATCCCTGCATCTGCAGTGAGCACGTTCATGGTTGGTTTAACAACCCCAGATGCAGGAACTGTCTTCTCAGTCTCTGTAATACAAAGAATTGATTATATCATGCTGAGGATGGTTTCCCACGTCACGGCTAGGCCAATACTTGTGTCTAGGATAACCATATATGGTTCTATCATTCCCCACATCAGTGGGGACCATGGCTGGCTAAGCCCGGCAGGCATTATAAAAATGCTTGAGGCGGGAACTTGCTGAATTTTGCAAACCTGTCTGATGAGGCAGAAATGGAGGAAGACATAAAAGAACATTCCTCCTTAGTGTAGCTAGAATGTAACCAACACTACTGATATGCCACATATTTTCCACTGGTGATTGAGCCTGGATGCAAGTTTCTTGGTCTTTAATGTTCACAATGTATTTTAATACTTTCTGATCCAACACCCATATTGTGTACCATATTGAGGTTTGGGTAAACTATCACCGGATATTTTGACTTGTTTGCACCCATGTAAACAGACATTTGCCACCACCGAAGTGTATCAACTTGGACTAGAGCATGCAGATTAGGCATATTGGCATAAACCTTTAATCCACAGAATGCACCCAGTGTCTATAGGTAGTTGATACCATGTAACTGAGGAATTGGTAACACTCCCATCCACATCTGTAACTAGATGGCATGAGCAATTTCTCATCCTGAACAATAGCATCAGTTTGTAATTTAACTGAAGATTTAATGAGTGGAATAGCATAGAGCTGGTAACAATGACCACATGGTACTTGAGTGCTTACTTCTTTTGCATGCTGTATAGTTCTGATTGTGCAAAGGCCTAAATAGCACAGCTGTAAGCCAATTATACTTGATGAACAGAAGGTTGCTTGATCAGTTTTGTTACGGGCGTCAATTAATTCCAATCCCTTACATCAGGGCGGAGTTCCAGACGATTAAATAGAGTTAAAGGTAATCCCAATCATCAATAAGTTCAGTTGGTATCAACTTAAATTTATCTGGACAGATGAGAACCCAATTTCTCAAATGGGCTTTGTGGCTGATACAGCTAACTTAGCAAAATACAGTGTTTAATCTCATCCAGATAGTTCTTAACAATATTTTTAAACTGAGCAGCCGAAGCACTCATTTAGTAAATAACCTGGGAACTGAAGTTAGCCTATTTTGCAATGTTCTAACTGTATCATTGCCCCATCCAGTTAAATTTCAGATATTTCCGGTGCCTTGTGAATGAAGCTGACCCCATGGGAATTAATAGTCATGAAGTTTCAATGTCTATACTGCACATGCAGAAGGGAGTTTTGTAGGCAGCCCTGAAAAGGGTGCTGCCACAGGCTCTCGAGGAGACCTGCGCTGATATGGCCCTCCCTGGCCAATTAGGATGGGTAAAACGTCCGAGGATGAACCCATGTCGGAGGGGACCCTCCTGGCCTGACTTCAGTCTAGGCCTTTCAGTCTCCTGTTTTAGCTCTTACCCTCCTCGGGCAGCCGGAGTCTGAAGTCGCCGCGGGCTACCCGCTCTTCTGCGGTCCTAGCCGTGTCTTCCACACGGTCCCCGTAGCTGGGGTTTCCCCCAAGCACGGTTCTACCCGTGTTCTTCGCAAGGTCCCTGTAGCTTGGTTATCCGCAGTCTTCCCACGGTCCGTGAAGCTGGGTTACCCGTGGTTTTCCTGTGGTCTCTGAAGTCGGATTATCCGTGGTTTCCCGTGGTCTCTGAAGTCGGGTTACCTGTGGTTTTCCCGTGGCCTCCAAAGTCGGGTTACCTGCGGTCTTCCCGCGGTCCCGGAAAGCAGGTTACCTGCAGTCTTCTGAGGTTCCGTTCTCCCCGCAGCCAGGCTTCTTCCTGCGGTCGGCTTTCCCCACGGCCCTTGTAGTTGGGACCTAAAATGCTGGCGAAACTCAGCGGGTGCAGCAGCATCTATGGAACCTTGTAGCAGGGATCCTTGCAGTGTCATATACTTTAATTCCCCCCCCCCTCCCCCTCGGCGGTCCCTGTAGAAGGGAGCCGGGTGGCGCTGGGGTTCCGACCTCTGACCTCCAGCAGGAGCTCTGAACGCTTCCTGCAGTAAAAAAGAGACCTGAAAAAGTTAAAAACTTACCTTCAGGTCCGAGCTGTTGGAAGCAGAGCTCCAACAGCCTGTCGTTTGCGCAATGCGAGAGATGATATGTCGCGCATGCGTGCTGGCGGGGTCTTCACGTAGTCACTCACGTGACTCCGAAGTAAAATTGAGGTTAAAGAAATCAATGTTCATACCACTGGATTGTAAGCTATCCAAACGAAATATGAGGTGCTGTTCCTCCAATATGCGTTTGGCCTCACTCTGACAATGGAGGAGGCCCAGGGCAGAAAGGTCAGTGTGGGAATGGGAGGAGGAATTAAAGTATATGGCAACTGGGAGATCAGGATGGATGACAGTTCAGTTTGGGATCATTCTGTAGATTCAGGAAAGTATGAGTCAGTTGCACTCCACTGTCCCCCACTGCTGTCTGGAGGTTCATTCTCGGAAAACCCCCCACTTTGGAAAGTAAAGTCAGTCTGAAGAAGGGTCCCGACCTGAAACATTGCCTGTCCGTTCCTTCCACAGATGTTGCCTGACCCGGTGTTTGACCCGGACTCAGAAAGTAAAGTTATAGGGTCATCATGCAGGGAGCCACTCCTGTGAACAGTAATGTCCTTGCGAGGGAGGTGGGGGGAGCTAAGAAAATCGTCAAACGGTAAGATCACAGTACCATTCTTTATTTCAGCACATCTTAACACATTTCCAACATGTCATGAGTCTGTGAGAAGAAGCATTATAGAATCCAATTTAAATCTGCATCAAATTTTCATACCACATTAGTTGTTTATTTCATGTAATACCACTCAGCTAATTAAAATGCATGTTGAATCATTTTCTTTCTTCACACACTAGGCAATTACCGAGAAACAGGTCATGTTCCTTGAGCTGAAGCTGAAAACTATAATGTTGGTAACTAAACATCTGACATTTCCAACCACTCAATTCTTTCTTTCCGACCAACAATAGGAGACATTTGTATTTGAAATGATGTTTGGTTTTCGGTTCCCAAGTCCAACATAAACATTATTTACAAGTACTTACAAATTCATGTGCAAAGTAATTTTGAAGTGAGATTTTGAGCTTGTAATATATCGGGGAACAAAAAAACATAAAATAAACAGAAGGTAGTACAATCAATGCTTGTTATGTGCCGTTCAATTGTTTCTTCAGAGGCAGAATGTTCTCCGGTTTGAGCGTTGTATTTTAAACAAATTATAAATTTCAATGCAAAAATACTTTCCAATAGAAAACTAAATATCACCTCTGAATTGGTCTAGGCACTTCAAAGGCGTTTAGGGGTGTATATTTAAGGGGGCGCCATTGGTAGAGCTGCTGAAGGTACAGGAGCCTGAAGACTGCAACAACCAAGTTCAGGAATAGCTACTTCCCCACAGACATCAGGCTATTAAACCTGGCTCGGACAAAACTCTGATTATTAATAACCTATTATCTGTTATGTGTACCTTATCAGTTTATTTATTCATGTGTGTATATATTTATATTATGGTATATGGACACACTTATCTGTTTTGTAGTAAATACCTACTATGTTCTGTAAGAATTTCATTGTCCTATACAGGGACACATGACAATAAACTCACTTGAACTTGAACTTGCCTCGCAGCGCCAAGGACCTGGGTTACATTCTAATACAGGATCAGGAAAGTACAAACTCCATACTGGCAGTCCCCATGGTCAGGATCGAACATGCGTCTCTGGCGCTGTAAGGCAGCAACTCTACCACTGCGTCACCATGTTGCCCATTAGTAGAAATGTTATGCTTGCTCAGACCTGGAGAGCTTGGAGAGTGTCCACTGTCCATCTGGTGATATCATGTCATGGGGGAATTCAGAATAGAGTTTCTCTATCTGGCTATGGAAAAAAAACATTGGCGTTCCTTCGGAGTTCAATTAGGACCTCAAGGCTGGGAGACAATAATGTTAAAAAATAATGCAAATTGCTGGAGTAACTCAATGCATCAAGCTGCATCTCCAGAGAACATGAATAGTGTTGACAATCAATGATACTGTTTTAGCATCATCTACAATGTTAACTTGTTCACTTGCTAGTGAACTGTGCAGATTTCGTAGAAACAGTGAGGCCAGCATCTATCTCCCCAGTCATTCCAATTCCTGCCATCGATGGTCCAAGTCTCAGAGGACCCCACAGGAAGTAAGGAAGGTCTAAAGAAGGGTCCTGACCAGAAATGTTGTCTATCCATTCCCTCCTGAGATGCTGCCTGACCCGTTGAGTTCCATCAGCACTTTGTGTGTTGCTCCAGATCCAGGTCTTGATTACCCTCATATTCCTATTAAATATTTTCCCTTCACCATAAAACTATGTCGTCTGATCCTTGATTCACCTACTCTGGGCAAATCGAGGACCAGAGGCCATAAGTTTAAGGTGAAGGGAAAAAGATTTAATAGGTATCTGAGGGGTAATTTTTTCACACAAAGGATGGTGGGTGTATGGAACAAGCTGCCAGAGGAGGTAGTTGAGGCAGGGACTATCCCAACGTTTAAGAAACAGTTAGACAGGTACATGGATAGGACAGATTTGGAGGGATATGGACCAAATGTGGGCAGGTGGGACTAATGTAGCTGTGACATGTTGGCCGGTGTGGGCAAGTTGAGCTGAAGGGCCTGTTTCCACATTATCACTCTATGACTTTATTCCAACATCTGCAGTTCCTTGTGTTGCCAGGAGGAATGGAATTCCTGCTATCTGGAGCTCCATGTTTTCCAGGTTTTAGGTCTAAAGTAACATACAGTCCCAAGCACCATTGTATTGTGTTTCACCTTACCTGTTTCACAACCATTATGTCTGAGATACTATTTAAATATGCATGCAGACTGGCAGTCATCGAGAACTGCTGGAATTTGCATTTTAGCTGAAAGAAAATCCAATTTAGTCAAAAAAAAAGAAAGATTAGAGACAATTAATACGTTTTTCTATCATGTAGAAACAAAGAAGTGCAGATACTGGTTTACCACGGAAAACACAGAGTGCTAGAGTAACACAGCAGGTCAGGCAGCATCTCTGGAGGACATGGACTGGTGATGTTTTGGGTCAGACCTTTCTTCAGCCTTCAATGGTCCCAATGGTCTGGGGATTTCTATCATATCTGAATCTTGAAATTCTCTCACTGTCAGACGTGGTATCCAACTGTGGCCCGTACCCCACTAGTGTTATTGGCAAACGCACACCTGTTGTAATCAATGTTACGTGCAGGAAGGCACTGCAGATGCTGGTTTACATCGAAAATGCTGGAGTAACTCAGTTGGTCAGGCAGAATCTCTGGAGAGAAGGAATGGGTGACGTTTCAGGATGAGACCCATCTTCATGCCATACTTAGTTTAGTTTAGCTTAGAGATACAGCACGGAAACAGGCCCTTCGGCCCACCGAGTCCACACTAACCAGCCATCCCCGCTGGTTAACACTACCCTGCACACTTATACCAAGCTAATTTACCTACAAACCTGTACGTCTTTGGAGTGTGGGAGGAAACAGAAGATCTCGGAGAAAACCCACGTGGTCACGGGGAGAATATACAAACTCGATACAGACAGCACCCGTAGTCGGGATTGAACCCGGGTCTCTGGCGCTGCAAGCTCTGTAAGACAGCAACTCTACCCCTAGGACCAGTCTCATTCCGGTCTCTCCCTCTTCTCCCCTTTCCCATCAGTTTCCCTACAGAAGTGTGAAAACACACACCTCCAGATTCAGGGGACAGTTTCTTCTCAACTGTTATCAGGCAACTGAACCATCCACCACACCTCCCATCCACCTCATTGGAGACCTTCAGACTATCTTTAAACTGATTAAGAAGGTACTGCAGATGCTGGAAAATCGGAGGTAGACAAAATTGCAGGAGAAACTCAGCGGGTGCAGCAGCATCGATGGAGCGAAGGAAATAGGCAACGTTTCGGGCCAAAACCCTTCAAATCCGGCCCGAAACATTGCCTATTTCCTTCGCTCGTTAGATGCTGCTGCACCCGCTCAGTTTCGCCGGTCATTTTGTCTACCTCCGATTACCTACAATAATGAACTAATCTAATCAGCAGCAAATCTACCAGTTTTGTCTCAACATCAAGGATGAATAAAAACCTTAAATTCTATAAAATACGTCAGTGCAAAAGCTATAAAAAGTACATTTCTCTCAACTTGCGAACTAGATTCCTCATCGGTGACGTTAGTATCTCAATGACATCACAAACCAGCGCATCAATTATTTTCTTTTTAGACACACAATGTAGGTTAACAATCTTCTACCCTTGTGTTTCACATGCTGGGCATGAAACCGTGGTCTGATCCGCTGCAGAGTTTGCTTCACCCCTTGTATATGATCATTGATTCTTCCCTATTTTGTAAATCAACAGTGACTGCTTGACTGTGGAAGGATAAAATTAAATTACCTCGCATCAGCAGCAAGCAATAAAATCACAGAAACTGGCAGGTAGCTTTAGACTCCTTCCTCCATTGTTCCACTTTCGTTCCCAAATGGGGAATAATTAAATGGGCTACACATTCACAATGCTCAATTTCCTGGTCTTGCAAGAGATCATGTTCTCTCAAATAAGAACGTGCTATCTGACTGTTGTACCTGCCTCTTAATTTAGGACAGACTCCCTTCCCCTGCTTTCTTCTGAGTCAAGAATTTATCAGAGTCTCTTGCAAACTAGCTGGGTAGATATTGAAGATAGACACAAAATGCTGGAGTAACTCGGCAGGTCAGGCAGCATCCCTGTAGAAAAGGAGTAGGTGGCCCTTCTCCAGACATATATTGAGATGTTTTAGCTAGTTTAAGTGTCACTACACCAGTGTCACATGAGTAAACAGCCACACAACAAGGGTGGGATTATTTACAACCGAGTAGTGAAGCAATTAGTTCTCTGAGGGTGGTGTATTTGAGGAACCCTCTGCTCCCAATGGTTGTGGAGGTCAGGCCACAGAATTCAGGTGGAGACAGATAATTATTCGAACAATAATCTGGAACATCACCTATTCCTTTTGTCCAGAGATGCTGCCTGACACACTGAGTTACTCCAGCTTTGTGAGGGCCTTGGAGAGCTGGCACAGTAGAGGGGTTGAGGACAGCATGGATTGGCAATGATCATATTGAAAGTGGGACAGGCATGAGGAACTGCTGGTCTACTCTTGCCCCTCAAGGTTGGCTGTGGGAGGCGCCGCCGGGCACAAAGGCTGAGGGTGGCCGTGCGAGGAGAGAGGGATGAACCAGATGGAGCCGACGTCTGCAACAGGCCTTCATGGCCGGCTGCAGCTGGGACTGTAAGATGGTGCCAATACTTGGCGACTATTGCATATAGACTCAGTCTGCTGTTTCTGTGCCTTCTGTATTTAATCAGGGATTGTACTTACATATGGCAATAATCTTACTGATTTGTACGCAAACAAACATCTTTCACTGATAATTGTTAATTTGATAATAAAGTACCAGTGAACCATTTTTTCCGTGTCCTTCTGTTTGAAGTCAGCTACAAGAGATACTTACATTTTTACCAGGTTTAACCACAAAACCATCCTCATTGATGGTCTGATTAGTTTATGCCCTATACATTTAGGAGCCATGATATTTCTTGTTCAAATGAAGCTCACACACTATACACACATTGCTGGTAAATATACCAATGAGTGCCAAATAGCAGAATGGTGCAAGACGGTGTGCAATCTACAGTGGAGATTAAACGTACATAGAGAAGTATTAAACTTCAAGAACAAATAACTGACCGAGGTGGAGTTAGGAGTAAGAGTACATGGCAGCACCTCTGGGAAGAGGTGAGTGGTTCAGGAGTCTGATAGCTGATGAAGTGGGGATGAAGCTGTTCTTAAGTCTGGACGTCTGTGCTTTCAGGCTCATGTACCTTCTCCCAGAGGTAGAAGAGAGAAAAGGGAATGGTCAGGGCTCCAAGCATTGTTGACGGTACTTCCAGCCTTCCTGATGCATTGCACTGTGAAGATGGAGTGGATGGATGGAAGTGCTGAGCTGTGCTCGCCACTTTCCGCAGGTTCAGGTGGTCATGAGCAGTGACCATATCAGACTCGCCGAGTAACTGACCGTTAGTTTGAAGCATGCTGGGGGGGGGGGGTCGGCAGGAGATGAAGCCCCCACATCCTGCCCTGTGAACCTCCAAGCTTCCTTAGTGCTCACAGCTCTGCCACACAACACGGTGGCGCAGCTGTAGAATTGCTGCCTTACAGCGCTTACAGCGCCGGAGACCCGGGTTCAATCCCAACTACGGCTGCTGTCTGTACGGAGTTTGCACGCTCTCCCCGTGACCTGCGTGAGTTTTCTCCGAGATCTTCAGTTTCCTCCCTCACTCCAAAGACATACAGGGTTGTAGGTTAATTGGCTTGGTGTAAATGTAAATTGTCCCCAGTGTGTGTAGGATAGTGTTAGTGTGCGGGGATCGCAGGTGAG